>NW_017259210.1:382855-398638 GCF_001594045.1 Atta colombica | reverse complement strand
AACGATATAATATTATTAATAATATAATCACTATTATTTAAATTACGCAATTTGCAAAAGAAAATTGTAAAAATTTTATTTTCGCATTTATAAAATTCGTTTTTAACTGAATTTATATAAAAACAAGCCAAAAATATACGAATTATGCATTTACAATTTTTTAATTAATTAAACAGTTAACACATCATGATTTTGTTAGTAATATTAAATAAAGTGCAATAGTTAGATTTCTAAGAAATAAGAGGGTGCTCTCGCTTTAGGAGACTTATGACAGTATCGGCGATTTTCCTTTATATTAATCGCTTCATCTTTCATCATGTCAAAAAAGACATGAAATATCGTATTAAGTTCATTATATCTTGATATATTATTAGCTTTTCTCCATCGTTTTATAATCCATACATAGATATCGGGCGATTCCTGTGATATCTTGTGCGTATTTAATATATCTGAATTTCTACAGTAATTTAATTAAAAATAGAAGGCAAAGAATAATTATCCGAAATCAAATTTTATTTGCAGTATAAATCTTTTACTTTACGAAAATAAAAACTATGATAGCGTATATATGTAAGTACATAAAATTATGTGTATACATATATATATATAAATATTTTGAAAATAAAAATAAAAAATAATAGTAAAATTAACATCATGTTTTATATTTACATTAATAAATTATATATCATTATAAGAATATTTATACTTTTAAATTACAAAGAGCATTATATTGTGCACATCTTCAATATATCAAAGTTATCAATTTCAATTCAATTTCACTACGTGCCATTACAGCCATGTAAATAAATAGTATTCAACAGTAAGCACATTTGTACTTAGTATAATATGTTGCTAGTATAGTTACATTTGCTATCATTTGTACCTTGTACAATAGAATAAAAACATTAAATCAGGCACTAGTTCTGGATCACACATTATATTTAAATAATTATAGTATTTTCTTATATATCAAATAATGCATATTATAAAATTCTTTAATAATAATGCATATTATAAAATTCTTTTAGTATTTGTTTTATCTTTTTCAAATTATTTTTTTTATTTATTAGCCATAGCGCTGCATATTTTATTGAAGTCGTTAACTAATAAAATGTGAATAGCATTAGATTTCATAAAAAAAGTCAATATCATGCTCAATTGAAATTAAATCCAAAAAGATGAAGCATTTGGAACTGATTCGCAATTAATATATGGGGTCTAATTGTCATTACTCCATTTAATCAAAATTGAAACGTATAAAACGATCGAAATGAAATAAAATCGTCCATAATGTAATCTTCATGATCAATTGTTACTACTAAATATTTAATTAATTTGATATCCTTCTGGATAAAAATATGAATTTTTCTCTCAAGATACACATCTAGTGACTTCAATCTTAACGTATTTAAATAAAAATTCTGCGAAAAGAAAGACAATCTAATCTAGATTATCTATGTCGATTCTGTTGTTCACTACTTGCTGATTAAATGGCATATAAATACGTTATACTATACTGTATGTATAATATAATGTAATATCCACAAAGTTCCTAGTGGAATTGCAAAATTTATTTCTGAAAATCTTATAAAAAATATTAAAACATGTTTGTGAATTCTGCAGCAAGAACTAATTCAGTTAAAATATTAACCGATGACTCAGACACTATAACAGAAACGCTAGAAAGAGCGCACCATTATTGACCTTTGCTTCGTTCTTCGGTTTAGGCATGTTCGAACATCCTCGTGGACAATCTAGACATATCTCTCTTACCTATATATTGGGAGTACAAATTAGTTCGGTCCGTTTTTTTGTACATTTATTTCAAAACGAAATGAATGAACAGATCAATTAAAATATTATCGCTGCCTACTACTTTTTCCCATCTCTCAGGCAATTTTCGAATTCCATCTCGAAAAAATAACTCGTCTTTGGAGATAATCCAATTTTGGAGCCAGTTTTCGATTTCTGCGAAAGAAGTGAATCGGTGACTTGCTGCATTCTTCGGAACAACCAGTAATCAAAAGGAGCAATGTCCGAATACGGCGGGTGCGGTAAAACATCCCATTTTCCAAATATTTTTTTACGACTTTAGCGACATGAGGCCGAGTGTTGTCATGAAGAAGAATAATTTTATCATGTCTTTACTCGTATTCCGGTCATTTTTCTCGCAATGCACGGCTCAACCGAATTAATTGTAGCCGATACTGATCGCCCGTAATGGAATCGCCAGATTTCAGCAGCTCATAGAAAATAAGACCCTTTTGGTCCCACCAGATACAGAACATGATCTTCGAACCATAAATGTTCAGCCGTGATGTTGATGTTGATGTTGAGGTCGATGGCAACGATTAATCGAGCTTAGCATAGTATTTTTTCTTCTTGAAGTTGTCGTAGAATATCTACTTCTCATCTCCAGTCACAATCCGCAAAAAACCTTTTCTCTGTCTTTGAATCAGCTGTTCGCAAGAAAATTCGCATGAAAAATCGCCTCTCGGTTTCAGTTCATAAGGCACCCAATTTCCTTGTTTTTGAATCATTCCCGTAGCTCTCAATCGTACAGAAACGGCTTATTGAGTTACCCCCAATGATTCTGCAAACTCCTCTTGCGTTTGACTCTGATCTTCTTTAAATAATGCCTCTAATTCTTTGTCTTCGAATTTTTTTGGCTGTCCAAAGCGAGATTTGTCTTCAACGCTGAAATCTCCTTGAAATGTCGAAATCATTCCCTATATGATTTATCAGTTGGAGCAGGGTCACCATAAACTTCGACAAGCATTCGATGGGCTTCAACCGCACTTTTCTTTCAATTAAAGCAGAAAATCAAAACCTCCCACAAATGCTGCTTGGTTAACACAAAATTCGACATTTCAAATACAGTAAAAATTAAGGTTTTTGTTTGAAACTCAAAGCGATATAAACTGAATATTATTAGCAGATGTTTAACTTCTCTGAAATCTCCAAATCAGCTGTCACTATGAATCATTCACAACAGCTGGAACCATCTTTAGGGAAACGGACCGAATTAATTTGTACTTTACTTTGGCCAAATGAGGTTCTCTTACTTTTATTACTATCCACTATGTATGTATGTATAATAGAAATTTACGGACATACGATATATACTTCTTAGATTTCATACGTTGGTTACATCAATTGTCATTAGCTTCTATCGTTTTAAAGTAAAAATTTTAAAATGTACTCTCGGTCCTTATATAATAATACTAAGTCTATTTTCTTTATTTCCTTCGCCATCCTTTTTTAACATTGCTTATCTTTTCTTTAATAATATTTTTAAATGAGAGCATTAAATTCACAATTATAGGCAAATACAAAATTATAAAAAGTTTTTATAAAAAGCTTTCGATACCTTCAACCATGACCTACTTTTAGTCAAATTCAAACTATGCAGTCTATCCCATTCGGCTCACTCGCTAATCTGTTCATTCTTTCATACGCAGCAAATCTTCATATAACCTTTTTTTTCTTTTTTCGTTTTCTCGTGCCATTTCTCTCGGAATTATCTCAGGTACCAATCATTTTCGGACCCTTACTTTTTAATATTTTTATCTCTGATTTAACTAATATTTTTCTGTCTTCCGAGATCTTTATGTTCGCAGAATTACGACGTAATTCTTTTCAAATCCTTTCAACCTCCTTTCGATGCTTTAGCAGTCTGTTCCGCTTTAAATAAAGATCTAAGATCTATTGCCAGATGGTCTACTAATAATTCGCTGCATCTAAATCTTTCTAAATCAATCTTGCTAATTGTCAATTCCTCACTATTATTATAACATATTCAATCTTTCGAAATTTCTCTTAACTCCAATTCTTCCTCTATTAAGATTCTTAGTGTTCAGGTTAACTCTTCATGGATATTTGAGTCATAGTCGCGGCCGTCAAGTGTCGGGCTGCTTACGCTCGTCTACGTCTCTTTATTCTCTTTTCCACATCCTTTCCTGTTCTCAAAACCCTCACTTCTCAATTTTACTCGTTATTTGATTATACCGATGTTATCTATGTTCCGGGTCTTAATCAACAATTCCTTACAGCGTATCCTGTGTACAGTATATCCAAAATTCTTGCCTCCGCTTCTCCTATTGCGTCCATAAATGCGACCATATATCTTCGTATTACGAGAGATCTAGCTAGCTTAGAATGTGAAAATACTTTATTCTCCACCTGTGCTGTCTCATTTTTTTCCTTGTTCCTCTATATGCGACACTTCTTGAAGTTGAATTCTTATCTTCATATTACTTTTAATTCCCTTGTTATCAGGTACCAAGATTGTCCTTCGCCATTCATTCAAGTGCCGCTTTCTTCTATACCTCAATCAAATATTTTAATCTGTTCCAGTATTAATAAAATTCTCTCCTTTTTTGTCCTTCTTTAGTTCTGCTGTCTCGCATATCATCGCATATCTCGCATATCACTCACAATATTTAATCCTTACTTTATAAGCTACAATTTGGTGCCTTATCCATACAAACATGGGTCACTAGAATCCATTCGTTTTTTTGTTTATTCAGAATGATTAAAAAAATCTTTAAAAATTCATCAACATACTTTCTAGAATAAATATTAAAACTTCATTTTGAAAAATAATAAATGTAGTATAATTTATAATTAGAAAGACTCAGAGAAACTTGTACGAACAGGAATCGCTCGGCCACTATTGACTCATACTTGTAAGGTAAAAGCATGATGGAAGGAATAACATAATGTGCTCTGTTTGCAAGCATCTCTCTCTAAATCTTCGCCGTCTTTTCTCTGATGGAAGAATTTCTAGCCAAAGAACGCCAAAAACTATTTCTAATTAAGCAAAAAACTATTCTTAAATACGCAGTTTGGAATACGAAAGTATTTTGGCGTAGAATTCTATTCCTATGCTAAAGGTTTAACGCCTTCCTACGCGAAACTATATCCTAACCATAGTTTTGAGTACATTTACACTGTATTATTTAAAGTAACATGATAGTATCTTGAATTTATTTGGAATGAATTCAAGACACAAGATACGTTGCTGTCATAATGGAATTAGAATTTCATCGTGAGTAATTTAATATTAAAGCTCAATTTTGAGAGCTCATTTCACATACGAAATGTTAGGTTCCCAACATATACTTTCCCAAGTGATTCTTATTTTACAATGCATTTCATGCATCTCCACCGTGATCCTCTACCGGCGGAGATGCATAATGTTTACGGATGAGTAAAAGTAAAATGGCGTAAAATAGCTTACTTTGCAAACAGAAAAATTAAAAAATAAATATTTGGCATAGAAATATGTAACTTAGGAAACGATTTTTTCGTGCAAACGCGTAGCTTTGCGTAAATAGGCATAATTATTTCTTTCTCAATTATTCGATTGTAGTGTGATTCTGTATAGAAAGACGTAGAATGGCATACTTTTTCGGAATACTTACAAAAAAATGAAAACCAGTTTAGAAGAGTTCGATATAGAAACACGTGGTTCAGGATTTAAATGATTAATTACGCATACTTTGGCCTACTCTCTATGACTATGTCCAAGTATGTCATTTTAAATCTTTCATGTAGCTTAGCGTAATTATTTCTTTGTTTAACAACGCGATTCTACGCCACACTCATAGAAGACCGTACTTTTTAGTGTACTTTGGCACAGAAATTTTTCCGCAAAATTTTCTATGCATGTCACGAGGAGACAAAAGCTACTAACTGTGTGAAACGCGAACCATGGGGCGGTATTCATAATTCATTTTTATTTTAAAACTGTCTTAAATAATGTCTTAAGGTACTAATATAGTCCTCGGATTATGACTTTAAAATTGTACTTAAGACTTAAATGCAAGAATCGAATGTGAATAGCGACCTGTTTCGCAACGTGAAATTTCCTTGTTTAACACATTTTAGTTTTCTTTTTCTATAGAAAGAGAACCTAAGATACGTTATGACGTGTGTCAAACAAGAAAAGAAGCTTCGTCTCTTAAATGAAACTTACAGAAAGAAACGGAGATTTAGAGAGAGACGCTTGCAAATTCTGCACACCCCTTTATTATTATCCCTTATATTATCTCTTCCACCATAATTAAGAGAGACTGATGTAAATGATATATGAGGTGCTTGCGCGCGTATTTGTGTGTGCTCGTGCGTGCGCGTGTGTATGATTTTAATTATTGTTTCACTACTTATTGAATTGCTGTCTTACAAGGAAGGTTAGGCAATTCAAAAATTCTGAAAATTCTGAAATATTGTGCAAATAAAGTAGTAGATTCGTGACACAAAACTATTTTTTGTTCGTGCGGAATTACTCTTGATATAATATTTTTTCTTTTTCAAGTACGTTACAACTGGCTGCTCAAAAGCTGAAATGAGCAAAAATGACCAATATTTTATAAAAATTTATAATAATAATTTCTTTATTCATAGTTTGTTTTTAATTGTCTAAAATTTTGTACATTTCTTTATGTATATCATAAAATATAATATTTGATTGATTTTAAGTTTGATACATTGTTATTATTATTGTTGCTGTTGTTGTGGTTGTTATTATATAAAAGTTCATATTGTAATAGTTACTTACGTATATTACTGTTGTATTGATATTGTGTTGATGAATTGTATTGTATTTGCCATTTACTCTAACTCGCGCAGCCAATGCGGTATGAGACGAACAGTATCTAGGGAATGCGTATACATTTGTTTATATTTGAAAAATATATTATAATAGTTTTTGAATATAACTATAATATACATCGTTGTTTTCAGCGTCAAATGCTCTTTGATTTGCGTTATAAAAATTAAAAACATTTTTTGAATAGGAGTGCAGGTGGGAGTATAAAATAAATAAATAATGAAAAAAAATTTTTTTTATTGTAGTCCTAAAATATTCTCGAAACCATTTAAATTTCATTCCGGAAATTTTTTCATCTCTCTTAGTTTCGACGATATTCGCTTCAAAAGAAAAAAAACCATTTTATTCAAAAATTTTATTCAAAAGTGTGTTTCACCTCCTAAAACTGTGATTCTGTACGAACAAAATATGTGTCATGGATGAACTGCCTTACTTCTACACAAAAAATTTCAGAATTTTTTGAATTTACGATTTGCCTAGTATCTCTTGATAATTCTGCTTTGTAATAATAGTTTTGTTGACGCTATATACCATAACTATTTGCAAGCTACTTTAGTCTATTATATTATATTTTATGTTCATGTCTATTATTCTATTAACAGATAATCATTTTCATAGAACAATAGTCTAAATTAAATCTAAAAAAAAAGTTTGGACAGATATCACATACTTTAAGGCTTACATTATTATAATGTTACTCTTTATTTGTCACATTTTCTGTACACATTGTCACAATTACAATTTTTACTTTATATATAAAATTATAATAATTCTTTTCTGTCGCGTAAACGACCAATACGATTTTTTTAAAGGAATTTAAATTGTGCTTACATGAATTTGCTATAATAGACAACGTATTGGAAGCTCTCGGAGCATCCAAGGAATACCAAAGGGTATGTAACTGGATAATTCGAATAATAATCGTGTGGATTGTATACGTTTTTTATCAATTAACATATTCTAACATATTTTATTACTTTTTTTTAAATTAAAATAATTATGATATAAATTTCATCTAGTTTTTTTTTTCGACGATTATTGGGTTTCTATGGAATTATCCGTTATGTCATTATCTTAAATCCTCTGATTTCTGCAGCTATTCTTGGATTAGTATTATACATGTGTATACACTTTGTGAGCTATTTTTATTGACATTGTACATCAAAATGTTTATTATGTGAAATACATAAAGATCTTTTGGTAACATATAATAAATAGAAACCATCAACCTTGACAACATAAGTATGTTTTCTATGTTGTCTGTATGAAACATGTACAATATATACAATACTTATTTGGAGTTTTAAAGATATACTAAACAACAATTACTTAAAATAAATAATTAAGCACTACGTTTCATTAAGTATTTATAAGAAATGAGCATCTTTAGAAAACGCTGCAAAGAAAGAAAATATTGAATAATGTAATTGAATATACAGTCAAAATTTCAACCTTCAATGAATTTGATCTTGATATATGAAAAAATAACAGTAAAAGTAACGTAAAATTGTAATATAAAAGATAACGGTAAAATCATTATAAAAGAGTAATGACAAAACTAAAAGTAACGTCTGTCCCTAGCTATAAGAGAAAGCTGCGCCGCATGTCGATAAGTAGTTATAATTGTAGTTACGATTGAATCAGACGCTATGCCTCTGCAATAGAACAGGCTTCCATATCCAAAGCGTCCTGCGTCGAAAAACTTAAATGAGTTTCAAAAAATTCGTATAAAACATTCGTATAACAGTTTCATCTTTGTGCATGCAAATATTTGGACGGCCCCGGAGACGAAACTGTATAAAACAGCAAGAAATAAAACTTATTTTTGCTGTGAAATTTTTACGCTCTTCCCAAATGTCTCCACGATTCGCCTTTGATGCATTAATGTCTATGAGGATGAGCATGAACGATGTAATTTCTTAATTTCAAATTGGAATATGACGAAGTGACGTGATGTGATATTTGGAATTCACTGTTATAGATTTTCAACGATTTTTGCGCGTTTTAAGGAGTTAAGGAAATATTAGGTTAATAATAAAATAAAATTTTTGCAAAAAGTGATTGGAATTGGAAATTTACACTTTAAAATGAATGTTAAGGTAAACGTATCAGTGACCGGATGTGTATTGTAAGTCCGGATATTAACACAAGTTAATTATTTATTTATATTATTATCTAAGGATGTTCCGCATATATCAATATATTAAGGGATACAGAATATCGAATATCCATCAAATTCTTTTTGGATATTCAATTATCCAATCGGATAACGAATTTTCCGAATATCTGGATATCTGGAAAGAGATTTCCAAAGAAAAACGAAAAATGGCATGGTCTTTTAACCACAAATATTTTAACAAAAGATCCTTTAAGGAGGTCTTTACATTTGAGAGACGATTTTGAAGAAATTCTTAGAGAATGTTTTTAATAAATAAAAATTTAGGTATAGTTAAAAACGAATATAGGTTTAGAAAGTGTTTACAATACGTATAAAAAAATATATTTTTTGTAGTGTTAATTTTTTACACAATAGTAAAATAAGATGATGCTGAAATTAGGCCAGTACCGCGGATGGATATGGTCAAATAGTGATCAAAGGTTTAGGTCGCATTGTTGGTCTTATAGCAAAAGTAAAGCTTTTTCATATAATGAATGGACTTGTAATTCTCGCTCGAACTAGAATAATTAATATTATATTCATATTTTCAAAATGGTAACAATTTGAAAAAATATCGAATTTTCCTAACATTTTTCCTTTTACCAGGTAAATATGAAACTGGAATTTTTTAATAGAAAATACACGTTTATTGCATGAAAATAATAAAAAATATTTTATTCGAAATATTGCCCATCGGTAGTTATACATTTTTTCCACCTGTTTAACAATTTGTGGATGCCACGCCAAAAAAATTGTTGCTCTTTTGAGCCAAACCAGTCATCTAGCCATTTTCGTACATCTTCGTAAGAAGTGAAGCGCTGCTGAGCAAGTGCGTGTCCCATCGATGCAAATAAGTGATAATCGGACGGAGCCAAGTCTGGTAAGTAAGCCGCATGCGAAAATATTTCCCAACCAAATGCCTCAATCGTTTCCTTGATCAGTTTTACTGTGTGTGATGGTGCATTATCATGAAGCAAAATCACTTTGTGTTGCCTTTTTGATATTCCGGTCATTTTTCAGACAAAGCTTGATTCAAATTGATCATTTGTTGTCAGTAGCGTTCAATATTAACGGTTTCGCCAGGTTTTAGCAGCTCATAATAGATCACACCTTTCTGATCCCACCAAACACAGAGCATTGTCTTCCGTCCATAGCGATTTGGCCTTGCAGTCGATGTCGATAGTTCGCCTGGAGTTATCCATGATCTTTTACGATCACTTAAGATTCTCAAAATATATCCACTTTTCATCACCAGTCACAATTCGATGGAGAAATAATTTTCTTTTGTACTTGGCGAGCAGCATTTCGCAAGTGATTTTTTTATTTTCCTGCTGTCTTTCATTCAGTTCATGTGGAACCCATTTTCCCTTCTGGATTTTTCCCATGGAAAATCAAACGTATGGAGACGGCTTCTCGTATCACATTCAATTGATCCGCAAGTTGTTGTTGAGTTTGAGCGTCATCCTCATCCAACAATGTTCGCAATTCGCTGTCTTCAAACTTTTTCGGTTTTCCACGTTCTTCGTTTCTCACGTCAAAATCGCCATTTTTGAATTTTTTAAACCATTCAAAGCACTGTGATTTACCAAGAGCATGTTCACCGTAAGCTTCGACAAGCATTCGATGCGATTCTGCAGCAGTTTTCTTCAAATGGTAACAGAAAATCAATGTGTTCGCAAATCGTAGTTTCCAAGCACAAAATTCGACATGTTCAACGCTATTACAAACTATACTGTTGTATGAAACTTGTATTATTGTGAGTTGAAAATCTTTGTCAGATGTCAGAACAAGGAAATGGCGTCAATGGCGCCGTCTGACGGCAATTACATTGACAGCTATGGCCATTTATTGGTAAATTCCGGTTTCATATTTACATATTTGGTATTTGATCTTTAAAAGAATAGAAAAACCGTAGACTATTAATTCTAATACGGGCGATAATGATATATTCTCTGAGTATAACCGTAAAAATAGAAATTATAAGATGGATGATTAGCGAAGGCAGCAGCGCCAGAATAGGGATTGAAGCATGAAACAATAAAAATAGTTGCATTCCAGCTACACTAACATTTAGTCACTTAACCCCATAATCTACTTTACATGACGCAGTCAAAAATAAAAGTAGCTTAACAAAATAAGTGAAAAAGGACACAGGTCTAAACAAAGCATAAAATAAGTGAACAATAACTGAACTGAAGTGAATAATAACTGAACTGAAATAAAACGAGATGACGATGGGGGATCAATGAGGAATTGCACTAACTGGCATGACTGACAACGTAACAGAAAATTGGAAAATGTGGCGAATGAGATTCGAGAATTACCTTGTGGCCGAAATAAAAAATCAGAAGCAGTCAGTGCACAACTTCTACACTACATAAGAGAGAAAGGATACAAAGATGAGAAAAATAAAGTAACGAAACTAATAGAGAAGTTTGAAACGCATTTTAAATTAAAGGAAAACATCGCGAGAGATACAAATTTTTCTCGTATCGATGGCAGCCAGGACAAACGTAGAACAATTCATCACCGAGAAAATAAAAAGCGATGAAATGCAAACTGGAAGAATTCCAAGACAGCCTGGTGAAGACAATGTTCACGTATGGCATGAATAATTCGACAATCCGAGAGCAGTTGCTTCAGAATGATGAACTAACATTGGATAAAGCAATAAAACAGTGTCTCATCATTGAAAAGGCGAGAGAAAGAAATCACGCAATGGAGAGGATGGCAGCAACGTCCGACAACAGCGTAAACGCCATCTATAAAAAGAAAGATCAACAAAACGGATCAAAAATGGGCAAAAGCGGAGGACTTATAAAACAAATTAACAATTGTAGGAAATGTAATAGGTCACAACCAATAAATAAGTGCCCGGCTTATGGACAAACATGTCATATCTGTAAAAAGCAAAATCATTTCGCGAGTAAATATTTCAAAAATGAAATAAGTAAGAATAAATTAAAGGAAAAAGAGAAACAAGCCAAAGTTGATGAAATTGAATTAACAAAAACAGGAGACGAGCATTTGTTTATTAAATTGAAGTTAATGAAATAACGGAAGATGAATGATTCAAAGAAATCAAAATAAATGGGAAGGTTGTAAAATTTAAAATAGACAGAGTTCCAAACATTCTTACATATTTAGAATTTATAATGTTAGGGTTACCTAAAGAAGTAGTACAAAAAAATCACAACAAAATTAAATACGTACTCAGGGCATATATATTTGAAATAATAGGTAGCTGTAAACTAGCATATAAAATTAATTCAAAAACATACGAGATAATGTTTTATATAATTAATACAGACAAAAAATCTCTATTAGAGCTGAGGACCTTAAAATTACTAAATATGATACATAGACGCTGTAGAAGAAATTGATAATATAGACTATCAGGAAACAATTAAAAAATATATAGATTTATTTAAGGGTACAGGATGTATCGCCATACCACATTGAGTTAAATGAAAATACGAAACCGATAGTACACCCAACTAGAAAGATACCGATACCGTTAAGAGATAATTTAAAAGAAAGTTTAGATGCACTGGTAAAAGAAAAAATTATTTAAAAAGTAGTACTGAGTGAATGCTCTTGTCATGAAGAAATCCAACAGTAAATTGAGAATATGTCTAAACTCAAAAGATTTGAATAATAAAATTAAAAGAAAATATTTTCAAATACTGAGTGTAAAACAAATAACAAGCAAATTAACTGGAGCTAAATATTACAGCACGCTTGATACAAGTGGATTCTACCAAATAAAATTAAATGAGGAAAGCTCAAAGTCGTGTACATTTGGAAAACCATTTGGGAGATATCAATTTTTAAGATTACCATATGGCATTAAATCAGCACTGGAAGTGTTCCAAGAAAGATTTAAGAATATTTTCAACATAGAAAGAGTTGAAATTTATATTGATGACATTTTAATCTGGGGGGAAACAAAAGAAGAGCATGATGCTTGCCTGCATAAAGTACTAAATATCGCGAGAGAAAACAATGATCTTAGAGATACAAACCCCAGCAGATAAAAATGACGTACAAAGAATATTAGGAATGTAACGTATGTAAGTTTGTTAAAAATTTCTCAGATATGCATAAATAGAGAAAGAGTTATTAACTATTTAGTTTGGTTTAACAAAGTTTCATGAATATATCTATGGGAAAAGAGTAATAGTAGAAATCGATAACCCAACCCCCCTGATTCCGATTTTCAAAAAACCGTTAAATAAATGTCCAGCGCGTCTACAATATATGTTGTTACAAATACAAAAATATGATACCGATTTAAGATAAGAGATAAGATAAGAGAGAAAGACTTAATATTGGTTGGTGCATTATCACGGGTATATCAAAAACATAATTATGATATATAAACATAAAACAATAACATATAAAGAAACCTGTAGCACAGAATAGGAAAAAGAAATCAATTCACAAGTGTGCGCGATAATGTGTCAGATCAACG
The DNA here is from genome assembly GCF_001594045.1 of Atta colombica. NCBI lineage: Eukaryota > Metazoa > Arthropoda > Insecta > Hymenoptera > Formicidae > Atta > Atta colombica. The sequence continues at coordinate 385,393 of NW_017259210.1, read as the reverse complement.
GCAGAGAAAATCGAAGAACTAAAAATAGAAACAAGCAAAGATTCAGAATTAATAGAAATGAAAAAAATAATTGAAAATGGCTGGCCAAACAACTGGAAAAAACTAAAAGATTGTTCAAATTTACGCACAATACAGAAGTGAACTAACAGTAACAGAAGGATTAATATTTAAGGGTCAAAGCTTAATAATTCCTAGAAGTATGAAAAATGAGATGTTAAATCGCATACATTATACACATATAGGAACTAATAAATGTATACAATTAGCACAAGAATCAATCTTTTGGCCAGGCATGACTAACCAAATTAAGCAAAATATAGCAAATTGTCCATTATATCTAAAATATGCCAAGCAAAATAAAAAATCTTTAAAGTCATATGAAATACTGAGTCTGCCGTGGAATAAGATTGCGACATCTTTGAATTAAATGGAAAAAAGTACTTGATAAATGATAGATTATTTCTCAAAATACCCAGAAGTAGAAGATCTTAAAGGAAATATGACAAGTACAACAGTTATAGAGAAAATGAAAACAACACAAGTTTGCAAGACGGTTTTCCATTGTGGTCTCAGACGGAGGAACATAATTCACGTCAAGATTTATTCAATTTACGAAAGACTACGAATTCAACCACATAGTATCGTCACAAACATATGCTCTGTCAAACATAGGTGAAAGACATACAAACCGTGAAAAAAATATTTAGGAAAGTACTAGAAGAAATAGCAGATTTAAATAGCGTTGTTACATTATAGAAACACTCCTAAGGAATGTCTCACCGGCTGAGGCTTTAATGTCCAGGAAATTAAGAAGTAAGCTACTGTACACAAATAAGTTTTTAAAACCGAAAATTATAACAAATATTGTAAAACAAAAAACTATCGCTAAATACAATGTAAGGAACAAATATATTACAATGCGAAAAAATGCCAAAGATAAGATAAGGTAAAAGTCTATGTACATCGTATCAAAAATCAGAGTAATATCCAGGAGCAGTTTTATGTCAACTAAGAAATAGAACATACAAAATTAAATTAGCCAATAGATTTAATCTTATAAGAAACAGAAGACTCATCAAACTAGTAAGTCATCAACTAAAAAAGAAAGTCAAATAAAAAGAGCTCTTAAAAAAGGAGGAAAAAACATTAAAGTCTTCATAGAAAACGGAGATGACACAGACAAAGCGGAGAAAAGTCCTAGGAATACAGAAGCTAAAATTACAAGATCAGGGAAAATCACAAAAACACCTGACAGACTGATGATGAATTACTAGTAAAAAGCAAAGCAGAACAAGCGCGACAATTAATTAGGGAGATTGTATAGTCCATTATATAGTTTAGAAAAAAGAAAAGAAGATGTAAGGTAGATGACACGGTGACCAGCGAAGGTAGCAGGTCCATACAGGATAAGAATTGAAACAATAAAGGCAGTTGCATTCCAGCTACACTAGCATTTCCCATAACCTATTTTACAGAAGTCAGGCGGACTTTTGCTTTTTTTGTGATTTTTGTGACCATATTCGAAAATATTTCGGAAAAAAGGCGAATAAATATTTGAAATACAACATACTTTGCTTCCGCCGTTTTCCTATAGATGGCTTTAGCAGTAAGTGGTGGTCGAAATAAATAGATCATAGACGTAATACAATAAACTTGGACATCTGTCAACATAACCCCATAGAAACATTAGTCGATTTGTATCTGCATCATAAAGTTATTCTCGATTGAAAATGTCAGCTTACGAGCCAAATTCTCGTCATTTGCGGGAGGTTTTAATTTGTTGCTTCAATATGAAGAAATCTGCGGCTGAGGCTCATCGAATGCTCTCAAATACTTATGGTGAGGCCGCTATTAGTAAAAGAACGTGTCATGAATGGTTTCAACGCTTCAAGAACGGTGATTTTGACGTCGAAGACCGGCATAGCGGTGGAAGAGAGAAGGTTTTCGAAGATGCAGAATTAGAGGCATTACTTGAGCAAAACTCGTGTCAAAATCAAGAAGAATTGGCACGATCATTGGGAGTGACTCAACAAAACATTTCAAAACGCGTCAAAGCCGTGGGAATGATTCAGAAGCAAGGAAATTGGGTTGCCGTACGAATTGAAGCCGAGAGATGTTGAACGGCATTTGTTTGCTTGTGAACAGCTGCTTGAAAGGCAAAGACGGAAGGGATTTCTGCATCGCATTGTGACTGGGGATGAAAAATGGGTTCATTACGATAATCCCAAGCGCAGAAAATCATGGGGAGTTCCTGGCCATGCTTCCACGTCGACGGCCAAACCAAATATTCCTTGGCTTCAAAGTCATGCTCTGTATTTAGTGGGACCAGTTCGGCGTAGTGTATTATGAACTGTTAAAACCGACTGAAACAATCACAGGCGATCGAACGCAATTGATGCGTTTGAGCTGAGCATTGAAAGACAAACGGCCGCAATACAACGAGAGACACGATAAAGTGATTTTGCAGCATGACAATGCTCGATCCCATGTTGCGAAAGTGGTCAAGACATACTTGGAAACGTTGAAATGGGAAGTCCT
>NW_017259210.1:361726-382317 GCF_001594045.1 Atta colombica | reverse complement strand
ATATATGGTCGATCTGCTATAAGCATTGTCAATCTTTACTTTCCGTAAACAGAGCTTTAGCCATATCCTTAGTGTGTAATCGTATGAAATTTTCTCTTGTGATATGATTCAAACCAATATGATTGGGGAATATTTTCCATGAATGCTTTTCTAGCAGTTATTTTACCTGCTATACAGTAATTTTATCATTTGTACGTCTCTGTATCCCAAAAAGTATTGACAAGATTGAATAAGATACTCCTGTTCTCAATTTAATAAGGAATAGAGCGAGACAAGTTCATGTATTTTTTGTAGATGTACTACGGATTTTACACTAAGATATGCGATAAAGATTATTGAAATAATTAAGAAGCATTTATTAAATATAATTGATAATAAATGTTAACTTTTTGTTTTACGTTACTTTAACTTTTTGTTTGTTTTCTAATTGGAGTAAAGGAGATGAATTCTCTGCTTTAAGAGGATCCTAAAATTTCTTGTTTTATTACGTAAGCACAATAATATATGTTTGGAAAGTGGAGTCTATGCCGAAAACGATCAAAAATTTTAAAATTGATATATTTTTTACCATTTCTTAATGAAATATGGCGTCTCAGCTGCCAAGTTGTGACAACATTTGCTTGCTATGAAAGCTTCGCAATCTATACGTACGAAATAATGGTTTCTAGACACGTGATTTACAAACCAATATCATCGTCTTATTAGAATTAGACTTAGATCGCTTCATCGTGACGAATTTCTTATATGAAAATTGACACGTACGTGGGACTGCGTGTATCATAGATTGCATGAGATATTGCTGTGGCAATATGAAAAGGCATGTGGCGCGCAGCGCGATTACTTGTGATTTCGTCGAAGTTCAAGTTTTGCTTTAGAATCCTTTTAAAACACAAATTCTCTCCTTTAAAACACCTATTCTTTGCTTTACAATACAAATATTCTATCTTAAAGACACAAATATTCTGCTTTCAAAACCAAAATAATATAAGAAAATAGTAGCTAAGTTAGAATATGATAAAATAAAAAAGAATAAAATAAATAATTTCTACAAATTATTCAACAAATTTTGCAGTGTATCAATAAACACGATTACTCGTTCATAATTTAGAAAGATATTTGTTTAAACATGGGGAGGGTGGGTCCTTTAAGAAGGAAATGAATCCTAAAGTCATTTGTATTACCGAAATACATATAATTTTTATATAACAATTACTTTTTTCTGTGTTATTCATTCGAAATTCTTTTTCCGGATTAAAGAATATGCATTATCACGTGTCTGCGAAGTAAAGTCTTAATGCTGGGAACGACAAAAAGTTTCGCAATTGATATTTTTTTTTATTTCTTAATCCACACGCAATATGATGCTCCAGAACTATTACATCGTAACAACATTTGCTTCATATAAAAGCTTCATATCAATCTGTATTTATGAAAGAATAATCCACAGACTAGTAGTTTGCACGAAAAAATAACGTGGATTTCATAAAATTGAACTTAGACGTCTAATTAGAATGTTATTGTTATATGAAAATTTACGTGTACCTATATGTGCGATATTGATGTAGTAATATGTAATGATGTATCAATGATATGTAAATCGTCTGTGTGTAAGTCATTTACAATATGAATGTTTTTCCCCTTAAAACTATACGGAAAAAAATTTTAATATATTTGAATAGGTGTTTTAATCGATTAAATGTAGAAGCAAAGAATTAAGAATGTTTCATATTTTCAAAATGATAACGAAGTTGTTAAAAAAGTACAAATTATTTTAAATCACATTTAAAAATAATGTGACAAAGATTTACTGTCTGGATAATAAGTTTTGATAAATAGTAGTATTTTTTAAAATCTGTATTCTAGTAAAAGTATATGGAAATATATTGTATATTGTAGAATAAATGACAAATATCTCAATTTCTTAATATAAGTACATTATGCATTCAGGATTATATATTTAGAATTACATTGCATGAACTAGTTATCCAGTAAATAAACAAAATACTTATTTGTTCTCTATCTCTGTAAGTAATCAATGAATCGCAAAGAAACTTTACATAAATTATGTAAAATATTTTATGTGTACGTTTAAAGCATTTATAAAAGAAAAATGTAAATTTTTTTATCATTAAAGAAATTTTAACATTTAACAATGAAAATAATAACAATTATAATAAATATACTACAAAAATGTGTTATTATACAAAAATATAATCTTATTCACACAACTTTTATATGTATAAACTTTATTTGAAATATAAATATTAAACATATGTCCAAATTCAATTTTTTTTGTATAGACATCTAATATATCCTGTACATCTAATATATCCTTAAATTGTCAACCTAATATCTTTTAGGTATTTGCCCCTAAAAAAGAAAGAATATAACAAACAATGTTTAAAAAGTATTTACAAAAGTATGTCTCGCTCGAAATCATTTCTTTTATCTGAAATATACTTTTTCATTTCGAGATAATTTAATGCAACAGTTAAAATAACACACTATATATACATATATGTATATATACATACATGTACAAGGATAATTAGTTTCAATTACGTAAATAATCGCATATTGAAGCAAGTTATAACACTATAATTTATAAGTTTATATTGAATTCTATGTTAAAAGTATATTTTTCTTAATTCTTCTCGTACTTAGTACTTCTCATATGTCTTTTGATTTGATTAATTATAACAATTAATAATTTATTTGTCCACCTGTATCTTATATCACGCAAACCAAACGTAATATTCAAAGTACAAATGTTAATACAAATGATATATTATTTTATACGTTCTATATCGTTCTATCTATCTATGTATCAATTGCTTGGAGACCATACATATGGGGACATATGGGGACATAGGGACATTGATTAATATTAGCAAGCATTTATATAACTATTTTTGTTTCATTTTATTTAGCATTTTATTTCTCACATTAAATTACGTATGTCAAACCGTTTACTACAAGGTATTGATAATTACAGTAGATTAAAAACATTAATAATTATTTATAATTAAAATAATAAGCACAACTATGAAATTACACGTATCAAAGTTTTGTTTGACAAAATCTTATTCATTGAATGCAAAGTTCAGTTTTCAGTTTTACTAAACTTTCGTTTTACATTAATATAATTTCAGATAAATGAAACAGAAGCAATTCTTTACAAATTATCCAATTACAATCTCAGTGAGGACTTACATAAACAGGTAAATAATTACAACAAACTTTTATATAGAATTTTAACTCTTTTGTGCGTAATTTTACTAGTTAGTCTCAAAATTCGAACACCTACCTAAATTTCATGGAATGATTATGTACAAAATTGGGACATTACATATAAATTGCGTTATTTTTTATATATATTTTAGGATACACATTTTAACGCCGCAGGTAAAGATAAGCTAGAAAAAGTTTTAAAAATTATTTTTTTTTTATACTATAAATGCGAGTTTTTGAAAGTTATTTCATCAATATTACTGTTATGTTGTCAATTCTACTACATAGTATCTATATTGCGCTATAAATATTCTGTAAAATAAGCTCAATGTATTTCGGCATATAGAATTGAATATAATAATTTATATAGATTTTGTAATTGGTATTATGTATAAATATCCCAATAACACATATAAAAGAATACAATATATTAAATTCATAATGTTGTACTATAACCATTTTGAGTTATTTATTTTTTAATAATTTCTATATGTTGATCTTGCTTCTACTCAATATATCATTAATTTAATTAAAATATTGTAGTGAAATAACTTATTCTTGAAAATGTATTAAATTTGACTCAAATTTAATTCATTATTTACTAAGTTCGTACATTAATATAAATGCTGTACTTTGAAACTAAAAAAATAGATTGACACATATTGAAGTTAAAAATAACAGGATATCATTAAATATAAGAGATAAGATTGCTCTTTGATATCTACGACAATGTAACATAATTGATGTTTTATTATAATGTCTTAAATTTACTCATTCGCTTAATAAAATTTATGCCAATATCCAAATGTTAATAATATGGGTATATATTTAACGCTTAATAAATTATTTATTTCAATTAGATTTTGCAAGTTATATTGCAAATAAAGCAGACAAAGGTAAAATTTGGCTTGGGACATTACAACTTTGGATATAATTTTATCTGCAAAGTATGTCCTCTTTTAAATAAAAATATAAAAATATATAATAAACGTATGTACATATATATATATATATGTACAGAGTGGGGTAGTAACTCTGTCCACTTAAATTATTTCTGCTATTTCCAAAAATATGTAATAATATATTTATTGAAGTTGTATAACATTAAGAAGGTATAATAGTTTTGCTATGAATGAATGAATGAACTGCTAATAGTTTTTCTATGAATGGAGGCTTTGGTGATTTCAAGATCATCTGTATTTTTTTAAATGTAATTGTATGATTTTTTTTACACAATATATTTTCTTTAATTATTCTGCACATAAAATTAAGCGTATATCAAAAAACCAATTACCAGTTTACAAGACATTTTATACTTTATTCTGGCATATATCATATTGACATAAAATGTTTAATAACTATTAATTTTTTATAATTTACATTATTTTATATTTCATTTCAATATATGTATGCCAGAATAAAATAGAAAATATTTCGTAACTGGCTGTAGTCAGCATTCGCGAAATATTATGTTCTTTATAATAAGAGTTATGCTAAATCATCTCATATAACCGTATACAGCCAAGTGTAACACTGGTTTTGTCGAAAGATGTATATTTAAATATAATTAGTAGTAGTACATTGATGTCTATAATGTCACATGAAGGGAGCAATTAAAAAATGATTTACAAAATTATAATTATCTTGTTTTAAAAAATACTTTCTTTTTTTTAAAAAAATATATAAAGGTGAAGTTGTTTAGTCGTAAAACATAATTTTAAATGTCACAGACTCTTACGTATAATGTACATTTTTGGTGTGGGGTCTCAAACAATGGTGATTCCGGTGAACCGCTTTCTGTGCGAAAGGGTTAACGAAACTTTTCGTTAAGTATAATCGTTAAGTATATGGTAACACACTTTCTTTCAGATGTATTCTACAATTTTGTCCGTTATAATAACGCAGATATGTATATAACAATGTATATAACAGACCTTCTATTCTCGCAGTAATGCATGAGAAATTTTGTTTGATTACAATTGATATAAATAAGATACGCGCGCGGGTATACAATTAAATCATTATATTTAAACCAAAATCTCTGATCGTGTCATAACAATCAGAAGATATTTCTGGTTATTACGACAAGGTACAAGATTTTACAACTAGAACTAGATCTATATTATAATTATTATATTATTTATTACATTATAAGAATTTGTTCAATATTTTTCAGTGGTTGGGGAATGTTAAATTATATTGATGATTACATTTAATTATTTTAATCTCACCGCACTCTAGCAGTGCAATTATTGTGTTAGTCGACACAAGTCGGGAAAATATGCTGTATTATTTTATCGTCGTGTTGTTCCTGTAGTGAATTGGAACAAAATGATATGTACCATGATTGACGAGAAAACATTTTCTCTTTTTTCTGTCAATATATTTTGAGAAAAGTACATAGAAATTTAAAAGTTATAGCAATAGAATTAATTTGAATTACTCTGTGTTACATATTATTTTGTAAGTACCTCATAGATTCTGATGATATGATGGGGATATCATCCATCATTTATTCTTGTTTACATTTGATGAACAACAAGGAAAATATTATACTATATTATGAATAAAATCCTAATAATTATCAAAATGCCCTAATAATTATCAAAAGGCAAATTTTGTTGAATGAATAAGGTATTCTGCAGATAGTTAATGAGAAAAATGTATCCAAGTTAACGAGTAATTCTGATAAATTTAACAAGGAAGTTATTCATACAACTAAACCACTACTTCCGCGCGCAGCCTAAATGCCGATGAACGAGTTGATGAAATAAAGGAGAACCAAATTAAAAATCGAAATGTACAAATAAATCCCAGCACTGTTCTAATACATTACTAAAAATCATCTTTTATTAAAAATGAATGATTTAGAATAGTGATAGTGATTACGAAGAAGTATCTATATATTTAATAATAAAATGCGTGTGTTATTATAATTTTTTATATGTATAGATACAAAAGTGTCTCGAGTACCAATTGTTCGAGATGATTTGCACTCGAGACTAGTGATATTTTAAAGAATTACTTTTATACTTAAAAATTTATTATATGTTTGAACAATTTCTTATATTTTTCTGTTTCTTTCGAAAATTTTAATCATTAATCCCGCTAATTCTTATTTGATTTATTTCGAATCTTTGTGCTCACACATTTTTAATTAAATTCATATATTTACGATAACATTGTTAAAGTATTTTGATAAAGTTATCTAAGTCGATAAAAATTAAAATTTACTATTATATGTGTTTTATCATAAAAAAGTATAGATATAAATATATAAATATATTATGTATAATTTGCTATTATAAAATTAATTAATATCCTAAATGGCGGGATACTCAATATATGAAAATGATTTTTAAAACAATAGTTGGAAAATTATATATGCATTCGTATCGGCATTTTTGTTAAACTATTCATGAAAAATAAGCAAACAATTTGTACAAAATTTGAATTTATTTATTTAATAATTTTGGTTTAAAATAATCATTATATCTATAATATATTTATCATATAATACTAAAGTCTTATTTTCATTAAGACAGTACTATTACTAGCATTATTACTAATAAGAGAACATTTAATAAAATTAAGAAAGCGATGAAAAGAAAATTGAAACATGCATAATATGAGCCCATATAGAAAGTTGATGTGTATATACTTTATTATATGTTAATAATCCACATCACTCATAAACGTTTCGATCCTTGGTTCGGATTCTCTTCAGTGTAAATTTTCTTTACAAGTAATCATTTATTTATTGTACGTCATAAAACTGCTGTTAAATTAATCTTTCTTAATAATACAATCGAACTTAAGTATAAGAGACTTAAGTATAAGAGAAAGCGACGAAAAATTGTATTCTAAAATATGTCATCGAATTAATTTTGCTACTTAATTTTAAAATATACAGAAATTGTCATATAATTTATTGACAAAATTATTATTTTCGAGAACTAGAAAACCTGAGATTAATTATTTATTATGATTCTGTAACAAGAATTTCTAAAGACGCCAATTACTCCGCAAATGGATTTCATGGAAGGCAACGAAGAATTTTCCACGATGAAAATAATTTTGATTTTTGATTGGTACGAACATCGCATTCACTACCTGCGAGGAATAGTGACGCGATCATCGTATATAAAAAAATTAATCATTAAGATACTTCTAATTCTAATGTTGAAAATTCAAATATTTTTCGAACAAGCTAATAACATTAGCTCAATCAAAGCTCAAACTTTTGACTTATTTTATATAATATACTATATGTAAATGCAAAAAATTTGACAACTTTAAACTTTTAAGAATGAATATTATGTACACATCAATTGATCATTATTGTAAAATAAATTTAAAAAACAGTTAGGAGAATTGTATCTCTTGTTATAATATCTATAATGATTAAGATCTATTAAATAAGATAGAAATTAATAAAAAAGTGAAATGTTTCTTTAATTGTCGATAAATAATTCCAAAATTACGCTCAATTTTTTTTTATAATATCACTAAATATACATGAAAACGAGAAATTAATTACATTATTAATTGTACAAATTGCACTAATTGCAAAAATAGATATCGTGTAAATTATATATTAGTAAAAAAGTACTAATTAGGAAACTCTAATAATCTTGATATATATTGTCGCGGTCATGACCCTGAATGACCTCTAACAGGATCCCTTGCCTAGCGACACACGATTTCTTTTAGATATACAAATAAATCTCATATTACATTGTATGCGTAGTTGCTTCTTCTAAAATATATATATATATATTATAATAAATATATTTTAAAGTGGAAAATTTTTGTCTTCTTTAATAAAAGGTAATTTTTACAAACTTTCTTCTTTTGTTAATAACTTTTTAACAAACAATGAGCGACGGTTTAAATTTGTTGAAGCTTACTAAGTCATGACCTTGACGACATATGTCCCTTATATCAAATTCATTTACCAATATTTACCCAATACAAATTAATAAAAAGATTTTTATGTACACACACATACACACAATTTGTGAGTATATTTCTGTCCCACAAACTATATCAAAAATAAAATAAAGTTCCCTATAGATTTCTAATACGAGATAATGCGATTCTTAGATTCAATTTTACAAATATTGACGTCTATTAGTTTAATCGAAATTCTGATATCTTACATTAGAAGCTTATTTCATAGTAAGGGACTTTCTTCTATGTCTATCATTTTCAATTATTTATATTTATCATAAATATTATATAAAGTATTTAGTCCATAATTTAATAATATTTCGAAAATAAAACTTAAAAAAGTAAATATGTAAAATATTGTATTTATGTAATATTTCAAAGAAATATGTTGTAACATATATTTATGAATATTTATCATAAATATATTCTGCGAATATTCTTAAAATTAACTATTATCTAATCGCGGTTATTTTGATCGATTTACTTCCATGGTTGTTTTTATTGAAAGAAATAATATTATCAAACTTTGTTACAATAATTTTGTTACAATAATCAAACTACATATAAATTAAACTACATTAAAAATTATTTAAGACTTATAATTATCTACGGTTATAATCAATATCAAATTGAGATTAATAGTGCTAAATAAAAAAATATAAAAATGAGGAAATTTTATCTAGTTTTGTTTCCTTAAAGGTCGTTGTAAGTAGTACAATGAACGAAATTTCTATAAAAACACTTCTATAAAAACACTATTATTTTTAATAGAAAAAACTTAAATAAAATTAAAGAAGTCTTCTAAATAAAATTAAAGAAAAATAAGAAGATTATGAAGGATAATAAAAAAAAAATCATTATTAAAATAAACTATATTATCTTTTTTATAAATAAATTATTTATAAATATATTTTATAAAGAGTTAAAGTCGATTAAAGTATTACAAAGCATATAACAATTCTAATATTAATAATTAGTAATTCCGTCATTATACATAATTAACTCATATATTCTATTTTTTATATTACAAACTAATCCAAGTAGCAAGGTGTCTATTTAACATCATTAAATAGTTCTTATGACAAATATGACGTTTAAACTGACGTCCAAACATCGTAAAATTATGTGGATTTGTCACAGGTATATAATGTCATAAATCAATAATCAAAAATAGGTCATTTTTGTGTTATTAATGGTAGCGAAGTGATGTCCATTTGGTGTCATTAATTTAGTTATTCTTATGACGGATTTATACAGTTCCTGAGACGAAGTAAAAATTACAAAAATGATTAAATTTGCTAGGCGTTGAAGTTATAAATATCCTAGTAAGTTCAATTACTTTTGTAATTTCCACTGTATTTTTAGAATAATAAACTCTTTAACGTCTAAAAATGACATAAAAATGACGTAAAAATGAACGTGAATTCATATATTTCTTATCACTTTCACAACGTCATAAACTGATAATCAAAAATACATCATTATTTTCGTGTTATTAATTAAGAAATAAATGCATGACGTTATTAATTTACATTAATAATGTTACTAGTACGTCGGCCATTTATTCGACGTCATTAAGTATGACATATTGTAAAGATGTCATAAATAAATGATCATTAATTGGTTGGAAAGATGACTTCATTATTACATTTTGAATAAGTCACATGACGTCAATAATTTAAAATGACTAACTATCGACGTCAAAATAAGAACAGCTTGCTATTTAGATATCTTTTGCAATGTCATAGTATCGATTTTATTCCATTCTTATCTTACAGCACTACTACTTTTCAACTTCTTAATTGTTGTTACTGTAATGTTTATTATTTCTATATACTGCTCTTGATGGAATTTCTCATAAATTCTTTATCCGATTTAAATTCGACGAATGTGCCGAAAAATTTGTCACTTCACTGTAAGTAGCAAATTTTTCAATCGAAACCTGCTTATGTTTTCACTGTGTAAAGCAGCATTGTCTTGTTATAAAATAACATTTTCTTCGTGAATCTCTTCAATAAATCGAATTAAACAATTTTCTATTAAATTGATATATTTTTTGCGTTCATTCTACAATTATATAAATTTTGCATATTGACGTCTTTGAATAACTAAATACAGTCCACACTATCAAATCTCCGTCGAAAAATCTGCTCGTGGCTACTGCCTTATTAGTTTCTAAATCGTGAGAGTAATATTTAAAATCAGATCCGTGTAGGTTATTTTTTTCGTTAGAAAATACGACATTTTTTCATTCTTCATAGTAAGTCATATCATTTCGAGCAAACTTTAATCTCGCAGTTTTATAGTCTTGAGGCTTCAAGGACTTTTCGTCCATTTTAAACCGTTATTTTGTTGTAGTATTTGCTGCACACATCGTGCAGTTTTAAAATTCTTGCTACTTCATCAACAGTTTTATTCCCAATTCTTTAAAATTCATGAATGATCATGCCTATTGAAAGTACTATCGTCTGTATAATATGATTTTCACGCAATCTCAAAAAATTATCTATAGAATTACTGGATTAATCAATTTCTTGACGACCTCTCGAACAGAAATATCTGCGTCACGATACGTTTATGTGTATTTTTACTTATTCTTCTGAACTAAAAACTTTCCTTGTGGCATTCTGGTAGAAGAAAAATTATTTTAAATTATTGGGAAATTATAATATTATTCTTGATATTTACTTTTTCTGAGAATGATGTTTCTGGTTCAAATGATACAAAACAATCATATATTAACATTGTTTTTATATAATAAGTATTAAATGTATTTTATTTTTATACTTAAGTATTAATAATTTACAAATCGATATTATTATACTTTTGCCATATATAATAGCACTGTTTTTTATTGTAAATGTATAATTGCAAAATAAGATGGCCAATTATTTGCAAAAAATTTCCCGTCTTTAGATTTTAAACTGTTCTAATCTAAAACTTTTTAAGTTTCAATTTCTGTAACAATTCCGAAACATTTGTTTTTGTAATATTTATATCGTAATATGCAATAATGTTTGTAATTGTAACATTAATTTAAAAAATATGACAAATGAATGTCTGACCACTTGATATCTTTCTCATTATAATCTTCAATGTCTATCAAAAACACGTTTTCTGGTACAATATTGTATTTAATACTATATGACCACCAATACCACGTTTTTGCTGAAACAATTTTCATCACGGAATGTATCTTTCGAGTGATCTTATATCTTTTAAAATAAAACAGCGATAAAAACTTTTTATACACAATTATACAACAAGTTATGTATACAAGTTATGTATAAACGGTTATACATAACTTATTTACAAAAAATATGTACAACCATTTATATATAATTATATATGAAACATTTTTTACTGACCAGCTATATTTTAAAAGAGATAAGATCACTCAAAAGGCACATCATTCTATGATAAAAATTGTACCAGCAAACGTGTCATTGGTAGATATTGAAGGTCATGCCTATAATGATGATGATGTTAAGATTAAATGATCAAAGATTCATTTGACATATTTTCTAAATTAATATTACGATTACAAGTAATAAATTGCATATTACAACATAAATATTACAAAAATAAATGTTTTGCTACAAAAATAAATGTTTTGCTACAAAAATCGAAACTTAAAAAGTTTTTGATTAGAACAGATCCCTAAAATTTAAAGACAGAAAATTATTTGTGAAATTATAATTGACCAACAATTTTCCTTGAAATTATATTAAACATTTAGAAAAAGAACAGCACTATTATGCATGATGAAAAATATAATAATATCAATTTGTAGATCATTAATAATATTTAAATGTAAAAATTAAATGTTAAAAACTTATATATAATTATATAATAAATCATACATAATTATATGTATTTTTTAATTAAATTTATAGTGATAATATTTGTAAAATATGATTATATATGAAAAAAAGATTATTTTATTAGGAGACTACATATAAATAGATAAAAATCCAGCTTAAAAAATTACAATTTTTACTTGCTGCAATAACAAATAAAAAACTTTTATATTTCTTCATAATTTAATAATGAAATATTTTTTTTCGTAATTTAATAATCAAAACTACTTTATACTCTTATAAACACACGCGTCGCACACACACACACACACACACACACACACACACACACACACCGCATATACGTATATACACCAACACATAGTGATCCAGAATTCCCCTTATTATCCTACTGTTGCACAAAATCATTTGGAAGCACTTGCAACAGTGTTGAGAACGAAGAAAATTTAAGTAAGCTTGAGCTGTCAAATTCTGTTCATAAAAGTAAGGTCCAATCAGATGACTGTATACTAGACCATATAAAACATTCACTGTAACTTTCTGTTGAAAATTATGTTCTCGGAACGAATTATCCTTCGACCAAAAAAAGTGATGAGTATGACATTAATTACACATTATTTGAGAACTTATCTGTCCATAGGATGTTCTGTAATATTTCAGGATACTTTCGTATGTGACAAGCTATAAAATTCAGACGACGTTGTGAATCAGTTATACGTAAATATTGTATTTTGGATTACAATTCTGTTTATGAACAGAACCTTAGATATTGTAGTTTCAACTGCACAAATAGAAGTGTGAGGATTTTCTTTTAAATGTGCTAAGACCGTATTATCTGCAGTTGTATTTAAATGCGGTTTATTCCTTTTCTTCTTTACAAATTCTCCATAATTTCTTAAATTCTTTTCAATGTTATAAAACATTGCACACGAATGTTGTCTGGATACTTTATGGCATACAGAATTGCAGCTTCACGTGCATTTCTTTTACATTCATTGAATATTAACAGCATATCAACTTTCTCATTATAGAAATACATTTTCGACAAACTGAGATTGAACTATGATTTGCTCTAACAACGAACTAAGGCTGAATATAAGAATTTTTGAAGCGTTCAAGCTACGCTATAGTAGTTATGTTGATATTTTTTCTACGTACATACTACATACACGTATGAACTACATTCGGGAATATCACGAATTCCAAAATTATTTTTATTCTTCACGTCTGATTATAAGGTCATCTCAAGGTCATAGTATAGCAGATCATTGAATTCATCTTGACATCAGTTATAATATTATGAAGTAAAAAATATGTAGTGCTATTTAAAAAAATTAAGATCTTGACTATTTTGCTAAAAAAGAATATTTTGCAAATTATTAATATTGCAATTTGTAATCGATTGAAAACTGATTAACTCTTATCCAAATTAATTTTTGTTAGATCATCAGAAGTCGAAAAAATCGTGATCACAGTTACATGGGACACTCTGTTTATTGATTGTGATCCTTAGCTTCAGTTATTCGCTGATGCACAAAGATGGATCTGTTTTGTCTTCTGCAATCTATTACTTTACTGAACAAATCAGAATATAATACACATAAATTCATTGACTCGATGAAATCTGGAGCTTATGCATCTGAATGGAAAAAGACTTAATTATACCTTTTATTAATATTATAACATGTATATTATGTATAAACATATTGCATTAAAAGTTAATTGTATTAATAAATAATCAGAAGTCGGACTAAATTAGAATTTTATTATTTCCTTTTTATGTTTCAATATTTTATACATACATGAAGAGCAGAATTTAAAAAAGTGTTTTGTCCAAAATTTATAATTGCAGTCGTTTTAATCTACAATTCGTTTTCAAGTAACGAAAAAAATCCAGAAAACTAAGCGTCTTACAAAAGATAATTTGTCAACTAGTAAGCTGAGAAATGTTAAACAAAATTACTAAACAATTGCTAAAAACATTAAACAAATGCATTTTGTTAAGGAAGTTAACGTTTTACGGATAAAAAAATTAATTTTTTTTTGAAAGCTTAGTCTTAAGAATTTTCACAAAAATGTTTTTTTGAGAGAAATTATCTATGATATACGAGATAAAATGACATGGTGTTTGGGGCCGCTTGATCGATTTAAATAGCGCGCTCCGACTAGTCGCTGTAATCGGCGCTCGCCATTATTTATATTCAATCTATCAAAACCATTCTAGAATGTTTCTATCCAATAGAGCAAAGTTTCATTCCCAGCGTTCTGAGCGTCACGTTCGTTTCTAATGGAAAACAGCGATACTTATATTAAAATATTTCAAAACTTTATTCACCTTATTCCCTGTTTTTGAATATGGTCATCATGATTCCAAAAAAAGTAAAAATCCGACTGACTTCTACTTTTACGTTATACTCAGAAAACATGTCTTTATCGCCCATATTAGAACAGTCTACGTTAATTTTTTCTATTTTTTTGGAGGTCAAATAAACAGAAAAATGTGAGAAAAATTCAAATCATTATTTTTTCAAACTATTGCCATTTTGAAAATATGTATATGATATTAATTATTCTAGTTCGGGCAAGAATTACAAGTTCATTCATTATAAGAAAAAGCTTTACTTTTGCTATGAGACCAACAATACGATCTGTACTGAGATCACTGTTTGATCGTATTTGCGGTGTATGCTTAATTTCAGCGCCATCTTACTATTCTGTAAAAAATTAACACTAAAAAATATATTTTTTTATACGCATATATTGTACACGTATATTGTACGCAGACTTGAATTAGATTTGAGTTAGATTTGACTATACCTATTGTAAATTTTTATTTATTAAAAAATTCTCAAAGAATGCCTTCAAAATCGATTTTTAAACGTAAAGATCTCCTTAAAGAATCTTTTGTTAAAGCATCTTTAGTTAAAAAATCATTTTTCTTTTATCTTTAGGAATCTCTTTTCACATATCCCGCAGGATATCCGGAAAATTCGCTATCCGATCGGAAAATTGAATGTACAAAAAGAATTTGACGATGAATATCCGATATTTTATACTCCTTAACATATTATATGGAGCATGTTTAAATAATAATATAAATAAACTAACATTATAATTAACATTATAATTAAATTAACATTATAATTAAATTAACATTATAATTAAATTTGTGTTAATATTCGGTACTCTCTCTATGGTACATGTCCGGTCATTGGTACGTTTACCTTAACATTCATTTTTATACGAAAAGTGTAAATTTCCAATTCCAATCACTTTTTGCAAAGACTTTATATCTAATATCCTTGACTAAAACACGCAAAAATCACTGAAAATCTATAACTGTAAATTCCAAACATCACAACATTTCATTTCGTCATATTCCAATTTGAAACTATTAAGTTATCGCTCATGCATCCCTTTAAAAACGTTAATGCATCAAAGACGAATTGCGGGGACATTTGAGAAGAGGACATTTAAAAATTTACAGCAGAAAAAAGTCTTATATAGTTGTGTCTCCGAGGCCGTCCAAATATTTACATGTACACTACGAGCACAAAGATGAAACTTTTATACGGAATTTTTATATGAATTTTTCGAAACGCATTTAAGTTCTTTAACGCAGGACGCTTTGAAAGTATATTCCATTACGAAGGCATAGCGTCTGATTCAGTCGTATCATAACTACTAATCGGCTCTCTTTTACAATCAGGAACGAAAGTTACTTTGCCATTAATTTTGCCGTTACTTTTTTATGACGTTGTATATCAAGATCAAGTTTATTGAAAGTGAAAATTTTCCTCCATATGTTTATTCGATTACTCAACATTTTCTTTCTTAGCAACGTTTTATAAAGATAGTCGTCTCTTATAAATATTTAACAATAAAAAGTAAAGATTAATTATTTATTTTAAATAATTGTTGTTAGTATATTTTTAAAATTCAAAATAAATTGTATATACATGTTTTGTATAGATAATACAGAAAACATACAATATATATGTTGTTAAGATGTTAAGATGTAATTGATGGACATACCTTCCATTTTTTTATATGTTACCAAAAGATCTTTATGTATTTCACACTGTAAACATTTTGACGCACAATGTCAATAAAAATAACTTACAAAGTAAATATATACACAGGTACAATATTAATCCAAGGATAGTTACAGAAATGTAGATAGAGCATTAAGATAATGATGTTTAATGGATAATAGTTCAGAAACCCATAACAAAACACAAGAAAAAAAGAGTGAAATTTATATCAAAATTATGAACAAAGAAAGCAAGATAATTCCAATATGATAAAAAAACATGTACAATCCATCTGATTATTATTCGAATTATCCAGTTACATTGGCTTTGGTATTTCTTGGCGCTCCGAGAGCTTCCAACGTGCCGTCTATTATAGAAAGTTCACGTAAGCACATTTTCAATTCCTTTAAAAAAATTATATTACGCGATATAGAAAAAAATAATTATAATTTTATATTTTAATAAAATTTGCTATTGCAGTGTGTACAGAAAATGTGACAGATAAAGAATTATAGTTCAATAATATAGACATTAAAATTGATGTGTTCAAAAAAAATTGTTTTTTAATTTAATTTAATTGATTGCAAAGCTCTATGAAAAAGATTACATGTTAACAGAGTAAAAGACATAAAAAATATGATACAATATATGATTATAGTAGCTTGCAAATGGTTAGGCGTCAGCAAAAAAACTGCTATTACAAAGCTTGCCAGCAAAAAATCGGGACTAAGCAACGATGCAATCAATGGTGAAGCAATAGTTCCTCTCGTCATCCTAGCATTCGCTCGGCGAATTTTCACTTCCTGCTTTAATTTCAAAAAACTATTGATATATTCGGCAAACAAATCATGTTTTGGCAATCTCGCTGAGCGCACGAAAATCGTAATGGCGTGGCCAGGCGATCACCGTTCGAGCGTTTCCCGCGGAATTGCTACGTCGAGGGCACTCGGTCGAGAAAAGGCGAATTTCTCTGCTTTCCAGATTTTATTAAAAATAAACCGCGAGTGCGGGCGAACGTGTTTACAGTGGATACGGAAAGGATCTTAGCGGTAGCGCGGCGATGACCTTCCACGAGATGAGTCGCGTGCAGAAGACGAAAACAACAGTTTATTTTGTTGCCAAGACGATCTGATATTATTTTTTTTAATCGATTACGCGTGACGCATGCGTCGTTTAGCAATCGACATCTCGTGGATTCATCGATTTTTCATAGATACGATTAGGCGATATAATTAGAGGTCGTGAATCACAGAGATACAAACAAACCATCTTATTTCGTACAAGGATCGAAAGGAAAAGGATCGAATCGTGACTCTAAATTGCCATATTTCGCTCACATTCTATATTTCGTCACGAGATAACTTTTCTCGAGAGCTTTGCACAATTCGTAGGATATCCATGCATCTACGAATTCACGGCGGGGACAGCGTGAGTGCGCTCGATCTGCGAGAAGGCTGTTTCGTAACAACTACGACGCAGCAACCGAAACAACAATTTGCCTTGTACGCCGTACGGGAATACTGGGTGAAAGAGATCGTGTGGAGGAAGTACTGTGCACGAATGATATCCTCGACAGAATCCAAATTAAAATTCGGAGCTACGCCAATTAACTCCGAACATTGTTTTCCAATATAAATCGTAGATTGGCATAACGGAAATGTACCTGTTTTCAATACATATGGATACAGAGAATACACGTTCTCATAATGTATTTTCTCCGTACCCGTAACTTCGTATCGGATTACGATTTTCCGTACGGCCAGCAAAGAACGCCTCGCGAGGATCGAGAAGAGAGTTGATTAGCATCGGATGGTTTTCGAGAAAATTGTGAATCTCGCGATTCTCGCGCTTTTCTCGTGCAAATTCACACTCCCATTTCTTCATTACTCTATATCTGCGTTGTCGAAGATGCCATGTCATTGCAAGAATTCGTTCGTATCGAGTGTCGATTGTATTTTCGTGGACGTAAGTTTCCTTTGGATTGATTTGGTAACAGTTGGGATAACTGTGCCAAAAATATTCGTGAAATTGTAATACGTAACGCAACATCTCGTTCGCTGATTCAACTTCGTAATATCCATCGACGGGTGTACTGGCAATTCGATACTCGCGGCCTCGCCCCGAATTATAAGCTGTCCGAGCTCACGCTCCATCCACACTACCAATGTAGTGCTTTGTGTGAGTGATTGTCTTTATATCTATATCCGCCCGCTAGAATGATTTCTATTTCTTCCTCGCGTAAAAAGTTTTTGCGAACTTTTATACATGTGGAAGCGATAGTCATTCTACAAACGGACACACATCTCCGCATTCTAAAAAGATTTTTCCGAATGCCATGCACATACGTCGAAGGATATCTACATCATTCCGACAATATTTTATTATTTCTTGTTTGAAATCAAAAACGAAATTTGATCGCGACATTTCCTCGTGCCAAACCATAAAACGCTCGTTCTTCGGGCTTCATTTGCTCGGACGAATATCGAGCGTTAGATATTGATAATTTTGATTTTGTAGATTTTGTATTAAACAAATGAAGAAAAAAATCTTTATCCAAATTATCCCGCCGTCCAAAAGCCTTGGGTAAATCAGTTAAATGCATAGATATATAATTTGAACTATCAATAAATTTTGGACGACCAATCGTCATAACGATAATTTTCGTCCCGTTCAAAATCATCCGAGGTTTTTTCGTTATTCCTGATTTTTCAACGAGGTACTTTAAAATGAACTGAATGGAACGAGGTACTTTAAAATGAACTCAAACTTTTTTTTAGCATTTAGTATTACGATACAGATGATTTTAAAAAAATATTTAGTGTTCGTGTCACGAAATCGACAAACTCTTTTACGGATCACTTTTAAATATGAATTCACGCACTCCGCAACGACATCGCAATGACCTCTATTCCCGCGCACGCTTCGCAAATTTGTTGCGCAACGCAGAGAGTTGGAACGTGAATTTTTATGTTCTCTGTTCCTTCTAGCGTCTCATCTTGTCGCGTTTCGAAATTCACGAATGCAAAGCGATTTCTCTTAACATACTCGATCGTGTCTTTGATGTCATTCGTATTTGTTTGCGAATTTTCTTCTTGCGATGTTACAGTACTCGTACCCTCTCCAAGGTTTTTTACTGAGGCTTTACGACAAGGAGGCCGCACACAAATGATTCAAAAACTGTAACGATCGGCAAGTTTTGCAATAAATTACGTCGTATCGTGTCACGAATTTTGAATTGAAATGAACCAATCGCCCGCATCCGTTACAAATTTTAATGGATTCGCAAACGCTTGTGAGGGATTGATTATATGATCTCTGTGCTCGATAACGTTCGAAACATGCACACTCGAAGAAGACGTAAACGCATGAATCGCACTTAATCAACTCAATGTCGGAGTGTTCGAAAGACGGGATGGCGTAGCAACGTGGCCATTTTTATGTGCATCGATAATCTCTATCGTTATGAAAGCCCGCGCTACGCAATATCCTCCGCGAGAACCAGGCGGCTTTTATATTTAATATAGGATTATAATGTCACGAGCCCTCGTAATACACTATATTTAAACGACACATGGATTCGCGACCTAGAGAGGAAAGTAACACGCAGCCATCGTACATCGGATTCTCGCCTCGACCGAAAGTACTGAAATTATATATCATAATTGCAATATTTTCGGAAGCGAGAATCCATTGGAATTGCTCGATTTTGCGAATTCCACAACCTTCCTCGGGAATCGATGATATCAGCGGCTTTCGTTTTTCAGTTAGCTTACGCTGTAACGAAGAACGCTAGTATCTCCCGCCTTTCTTGCAGTTCCCATACGCAATTGCCCACGCTCTTGATGCACGCGTGCCACTATGAGCGAACGGGGAAAACACAAATTGTCTGTATTGTTTATTTATAAAATCGAGCGTTTGGCTACATCTTCGCGAGTTAATCGATTAGATTGACGCCTATAACCAGCTGATACTGAGATTTTGAAAACGCATATTGTAAAATTTTCTGCGATATCGAATCCTCCAGCATTTTGCGCCAGCGAATTCACGAGTTGCCATATGTTCTCTTTTCATGAATTAAATCGTGTGCTGGACAATAGGCCAGCCGGACCACGCGCTAGATCCGCCGAACGATAATCCTATGTAATCGTTCGGTTCGCATGAATGTAGTGCATATACTCGAATTTCACGGAACGCGCTTTCTATCCAACGAATGATATTTATTTTCGGGTGACGGACTATCGCGAAAGTTGCCTCCCTCCCTAGTAAAATTTTTAAACCGATTCGAGTTTTCCGCCCTTAACTCGATAAAAGCAAAGTTATCTCTAACCTCCAGTTGTTGATCAGGCCGGTGATGATTATTTTCCTCCCGATGATGCAGCTGTTGCAGTTGCTGCTGCTGATGATGATCGTCGAAGTTCTTGAAATTTTGCGAGGATTCTTCTTTTTCTTCCCTTTTCGTTTTCTTTCCTTGCATGCAGAAACAATGTAGAAGCAACCGTGAAAGTTGGATGGTCGGTATCACCGCCAGTCTGTAAAAAAAATTATATATATA
>NW_017259210.1:360762-361238 GCF_001594045.1 Atta colombica | reverse complement strand
GAAGACCGGCATAGCGGTGGAAGAGAGAAGGTTTTCGAAGATGCAGAATTGGAGGCATTACTTGAGCAAGACTCGTGTCAAAATCAAGAAGAATTGGCACGATCATTGGGAGTGACTCAACAAGCCATTTCAAAACGCCTCAAAGCCGTGGGAATGATTCAGAAGCAAGGAAATCGGGTGCCGTACGAATTAAAGCCGAAAGATGTTGAACGGCATTTGTTTGCTTGTGAACAGCTGCTTGAAAGGCAAAGACGGAAGGGATTTCTGCATCGCATTGTGACAGGACGAAAAATGGGTTCATTATGATAATCCCAAGCGCAGAAAATCATGGGGAGTTCCCGGCCATGCTTCCACGTCGACGGCCAAACCGAATATTCACGGCTCCAAGGTCATGCTCTGTATTTGGTGGGACCAGCTCGGCGTAGTGTATTATGAACTGTTAAAACCGACTGAAACAATCACAGGCGATCGGTATC
>NW_017259210.1:353211-360315 GCF_001594045.1 Atta colombica | reverse complement strand
TATATATATATATATATACATTAAGTCAGAAACTTGTACTACTAGTCGTAATATTACCGCATGGCAAGATAATTCATCTACAACTGTTTACATGATCGTATGTGGGCGGATCATGTTTTTCTTATTACAAATTTTAATATTCTCCCGACATAGGCAGAACAGGAGAATACGAAATATCTGATAAAAATATCTGTTTAAGTATCTCGAGCAACAAGCAAATTTAAAGTAAAAAGTAAAAATATTATTACCTTCATTTTCAAGAGGTGCGTAATATCTGTTTTCTTCTTCTTCCTCTATTGCCTCCTGAGGCGCTTCTATCTCTCTCATCACGTATTTCCTCCTCTTTCTCCTTATCGCCATTGTCATCAGCTATCCTCAGCATTAGTGTTGTCCTGTTGCTCATTATCATCATCATTATCATCATCATTATCAAAACCATTATCGATGTCGACAATGTCTCATTATCCTCCTCTTCCTCCTCCTCCTCCTCTTCCTCTTCCTCCTCCTTCTCCTCCTCCTCCTCTCCAGACTCCACATCTTCGTTCTGATCTTATTCGATTTCCTGCGCTAAAAAATAATTTTTATTATTATTTTTTTTTAACTCTGTATATAACTAACTCTCTATATTCTTTAATTTATTTTTTTAAAGAACACGTTATGGAAATGGTGAAACCTGGAGAGACCAGCTCTAATCAAATCAGACGGACTCAATCCGCTATTCGTATCATTGTTGTCATCATTATCATCTAAAACAAAATTGATTTTATTCTTTATCGCATTACATTTTATTATACGAACTAGATTTCTCTTATTTGAAAAATACTTACCAATTACTACAGGAACATCACGCGGAGGAACATTATTTTCCAGTTCAATACGTGCTCTTCTTGGAAAAAATAAAATATTTTAATAATCGAAATTTCTATAAATGTTTATTTAATATTTATTTCCCTAGAACTTACTTGCTAATACTCCCTCCTCTTCTTCTCTCAGGATGTCGCCTTAAACTAAGGCGTTCTACTAGGTGCTCTCTGTGGTGCGGTATCGCTCGTCCTATAATGCAATTCTACGAAATAAATATTATAATTTAATTAAAAAGTAAATTTTTAATGCTAATATATTTGATGCTAATATTTAATGCTAATATTCGATTTTTATTTTAGAAATTATTATTGTTTACCTCTTAGTCCAATCGATTGAAGTCAGCTATGTGACCTCTTGCATCAACTTTCGCATGTCCAAAACATTCGTGTATTTCTTGATGACGAGCGATTATATTTTTCAATCTCTCCACCATAATGCCCCAGTTTGTGCATAATGCACACTAATATGCTGGAACATTCACCCACAAATTTTTGAAAATGGAATAATTTTTTTTGTTTGACAACTTTGTCAGATAATCGGCGGCAAGTAATTTTTTATTTAAGTTACTAACGATAAAAAATTTGGTGAGTAACTCACGAAGTTAAAAAATTATCTCGAAAATCAATCCCTTCGTTTTTACTCTAATAAAACCATTAGCTCTCGTTATCCGGAAAAGTTTTTGTCACGCTATAAAATTTTTATTGTTACGTAAATCTCACATTTAAAATTTTTCCTTCTGCTTTTTTATATCTTCTTTCTTGGAAAGAATTGTCATGCAATATTAGTCTATGACTGATATTAAATAAATAATAAATTTTTCAGCAAAAGAAAAAATATAATTTTAATGGAAAATTTGATGATGAAGATCATTAGCAGTACGGATAACGTGAAATTATTGTCACCATTATGCATATTGTACATTTTGCCAATTACTCGATTGTATACCATCATTTCGGCTTCTGGACTGTTTTCCATAATCCGAATCATCAGTGTCCAAATGATGCACGATGATAAAATAATAATCTTATTACTTGAATTTATCTCTCATAATAGATGTAATCTGATAAAGTTAATTCAATTTATTGTAAATTATTTAAACGAAGAATGTTAAAAAAATTTGAAAACTATTTAATTTTTTTGAATCTTAATTTCTTCCGCGCTTTATTAATTGATAATAATTAGTGAAGATATATTAGAAATCTTTAATGCGCAAAAATACAAATATTTTTAAAAATTATTTTGTATTTTTATTTTTATTTATGTTCATGTTTCTATTTTTACATTTTTATTATTTGTAATATCTTTTTATTTTACAAAAATAGTAAAATATTTTTTTTTAATTTCTATATTTTTTTATTATAAATAACGAGTGATCATTTTACAATGATGGAACTGTAGTCGATAATCTTGATATCCGTCTCATTATTGTGATTCTCTTAGCATCTTCGAAGCTCTTCTTTTTCTTTCTCTAAGTTTGGTTCAAATTGTCCAACATCTTAATGGTCTTTATTTGATTGTACTAATTCATTATAATTTCCTTGTATTTTCACGAAACTCTTAGGAAACAAAATCAGGATATTTAATTTAAAAGATATTCACTCTTCATCTTTTTTTATTTAAATATATCATTTTTTATTTAAAAAAATCTTATTATTTATTAATTTTAATTATGAAGTTATCTAATTTTTATGTGTTACTAATAAAATTATGTCTATCTTCATAACGATAAAAAAAATTTTTTTAATTATTCATTCAGCAATAAATAAATTTGCTTTTGCCATTATTATATCTCAATTATTTACTTTTAAAACAAATTAAACATCAAACTTTCAAAATTAAAAATTTTTTTAATTTAATAAAGATAACTAAAGAATATTCTATGTTACTCACTCGATCCAGTACGACAATGTGATCCGCCCTTTTAAGGAATTGCAGTTGATGTGTGACCAGTAGCTTCGTCTTACCATGGAGATATTCAGTGATGCACTTCTCATAGAGATGCCTAGCAAGTATCCATCATAATGATCAAGGGATCGTTGAGCAAATAGATATCCGCTTGTCTATAAATCTCATAAGATTGATTCGCGCTCTTTGACCATCGGATAAAGATACACCTCTACTGTCACCAACTACTGTCATACCTGCGGAAATTGTCGGAAATCCTTTGTCAAGGCGCACACATTTGCTATCTGAAACATTTGCCAATTAATCAAAAAAAAATTTTTTTAAATTAATAAAAGAAACTTTAAATAATTAAAAATTTCGAAATTCGGAAATATTAGACATTTTTCTTTTATTTAAATGGAATTACGTATAGATTAAAGATTTAGAAAAATTCATAACTTGCTAAATATATCTTCTTTTATATCCAGTCACAAAGACGTAATTCATGTTTAATGCGTAAGAAGGATCTAATTGTAAGAATTGTTATTACTTATATATAAAAATTCTTGATACTAATGTGCAATAGCAGGAATATATAAACACTGTACAATAATCGCAACAATTACTTTGGACTATGAAAATTACCTGCATGTATCTAGCCTTGTCATAGGATTGGCCAAATAGTATATTGTCCCTTACAATACATCTGAAAAGCAGAATTCTTGATTATCATAGGAGATAATCCGCAGATTCGAATTGTTCGTGAAGTATCCAATAGTTAAATTGCCCGGAAAATTATACTTCGAGAAGTTCTGAGTAAGGATTATGGAATCCGTGACCAGGACTTAATTCCTTCAGTAGTAGATGTAATATAGATGATTTGCCGGAGCCTAGTGCACCGACTACAGCACACAATTGATCTG
Source organism: Atta colombica (assembly GCF_001594045.1). NCBI lineage: Eukaryota > Metazoa > Arthropoda > Insecta > Hymenoptera > Formicidae > Atta > Atta colombica. The sequence continues at coordinate 356,644 of NW_017259210.1, read as the reverse complement.
GCTTGAGTTTGCATCCTTCGATCGGTCAGTGACGCAATCATTGCTCTGAGTTTGTAATTTAAGAAGCTCAAAATCTTTTGTTTTTTCAGGATAATAATCAACAATGTTCCGATGCTGACAAAACTCGAAATCGACTTTTTGCCACATTATTGTTTCTATGATTACGGTCTGCGAATAAAAATAAAAGCTTCGTCAACTTCAATAATCATTTAAGAGCAATTTCAAAACAAGTAAAAAGAGAGGTTCTACGCCTTTATAGTTTAAACTAACTCACGAAAATGGAAAATGCATACAAATAGCTTACGTGCATAATTGATACAATAATTTTTCTACAAATTATATTATAATTATTTAAAAATTTGTATTTATCAATAATTTACAAAAGGGGTTAATAAATTTATATTATTTTTTTTTAAAGTGTCTGTGATCGAAGTGTTGTTTAATTATAGCGAATTATATACAAATACTTTCATGAGATAAAGAATTACATAAAAAAAAATAAAAGGCATGATCCATATGTAATTTAGATACACTATTAATTCATCGAAGCGAATGACATCTTTGCTGAGAAGATTCTGCTGAGATGATCTGTCCGTTACAGGTTTTATTCATGGCTGCTGTGTTCAACCGTAATACCTACAACAGTTTTGGAAATAAATTGAACTTTTCATTTTCTTTCCATACATCAATACATTCAAGCACAACATAAATATTTTTTTAATTGATTTTTTTTTTTAATGTAAAAGCTCTCTATGAAAATTGTAATAAAATTGAATAAAGCCGTTTAATATAAATTAGAATCATTCTTCATAAATCTTGTCCTATGACTAATGTAATCAATCTTTGGAACATCTCTAAAACACACACGCATGCGCACATTCCCATGTTTACATGTTTATTCCATTTTTTTTATGTTGTTATTAATTGTGATATTTATTTAAATACTTTTTTATGATTTTATAAAATGTCTGTGTGTGTGTGTGTGTGTGTGTGTGTGTGTGTGTGTGTGTGTGTGTGTGTGTGTGTGTGTGTGTGTGTGTGTGTGTGTGTGTTTAATAAATATATAAAATATTTTGATTATTAAATTCAACTTTTGTAGCAAAATCAAAACGTTTATTTTTGTAATATTTATGTTGTGATATACAATATTATTTGTAATCGTAATATTAATTTAGAAAATATGTCAAATGAATATTTGATTACTTAATCCTAATATCACCCTCATTATAGACATGATCTTCAATGTCTACCAATGACACGTTTGCTGGTACAATTTTTATCGCAGAATGACGTGTCTTTTGAGTGAGATCTTATCTCTTTTAAAATATAGCTGATTAGTAAAAAATGTTTCATACATAATTATATATAAATGGTTGTACATATTTTGTAAATAAGTTATGCATAACCGTTTATGTATAATTGTGTATAAAAAGTTTTTATCATGTTGCTTTATTTTAAAAGATGTAAGATCACTCGAAAGATACATCATTCCGCGATGAAAATTGTTTCAGCAAACATATTATTGGTGGTCGTATAGTATTAAATATAATATTGTACCAGCGTGTTATTGGTAGACATTGAAAGTGATGCTTATAATGAGGAAGATATCAAGTGATCAGACATTCATTTGTCATATTTTTGAAATTAATATTACAATTATAAACATTATTGCGACATATTACGATATAAACATTACAAAAACAAATGTTTCGAAATTACTACAGAAATTAAAAATTAAAAAATTTTAGATTAACAGTTCAAAATTTAAAGACGGGAAATTATTTGCAAATAATTGGCTATCTTACTTTGCAATTATACATTTACAATAAAAAATAGTGCTATTATATTATATGCTATTATATATGGCAAAAAGTGTACCATATCGATTTATAAATTATTAATAATACTTAAGTATAAAAATTAAATATATTTAATACTTATTATATGAGAATAATATTAATATATGGTTGTTTTTTATCATTTAAATCAGAAACATTATTCTCAGGGAAAGTAAGTATCAGGAATAATATTATAATTTCTAAATAATTTAAAATAATTTTTCTTCTATCAGAATGTCACAAGGGAAGTTTTTTAGTTCAGAAGAACAAAAATATATATAAGCGTACCATGAGACCTTTCTGTTCGAGAGGTCGTCAAGAAATTGATTGATCCAGTAATTCTATAGATAATTTTTTGAAATTGCGTGAAAAAAATCATATTATACAGACAATAGTATAAACTTTTAATAGGCGTGATCATTCATGAAGTTTAAAGAAATACGAAATAAATCGGGAATAAAACTGTTGATGAAGTAGCAAGAGTTTTGAAATTGCCGGTGATTACACGATGTGTGCAGCAAATACTACAACAAAATAAAGGTTTAAAATGGACGAAAAGTCCTTGATGCTTCCTCTACTCAAGGCTATAAAACTGTGAAATTAAAATTTGTTCGAAATCATATAACTTGCCATGAAGAATGGAAAAATGTCATATTTTCTGACGAAAAAAGTAACCTACACAGACCTGACGGTTTTAAGTATTACTCTCACGATTTACAAACTAATAAGGCAGTAGTCACGAGCAAATTTTTCGGCGGAGAATGTTTGATGGTGTGGGCTGCATTTAGTTATTCAAAGACGTCAATATACAAAATTTATATAATTGTAGAATAAACGCAAAAAAATATATCGACTTATTAGAAGATTGTTTAATTCCATTTATTGAAGAAAATTATGAAGAAAATGTTATTTTACATCAAGACAATGCTGCTATACACAGTGCAAAGAAAACACAAGAGTGCAGGTTTCGATTGAAAAATTTGCTACTTATAAAGTAGCAAATTTTTCGGCACATTCATCTAATTTAAATCGAATAGAGAATTTATGGGAAATTCTATCAAGAGCAGTAGCAATAATAAATATTACGAACATAACATTAAGAAGTTGGAAAACACTGTAAGATAGGAATGGAATAAAATCGATATTATGACATTGCAAAAGATATCCAAGTAGCAAACTGTTATTTTGACGTATAATCAATATTTTAATATTTTAAATCATGTGACTTAGTCAAAATGTAATAATGAAGTCATCTTTCTAACCAATTAATGACGTCATTTATGTATGACGTCTTTACAATATGTCATGCTTAACGACGTCGAATAAATGGCTGATTGCCGACGTACTAGTGACATTATTAGTGATCAATTAATAATGTTATGCATTTATTCTGTTAATAACACGAAAATAATAATATATTTCTGATATCAGTGACAGTTTATAACGCTGTGATAAGAAAAAATTAAAATAAAATTAAAATAAAAAATAAAATACCTGAATTAATTACGCATAATGATGGAATTACTAATTATTAATATTAGAATTGTTATGTTCTTTGTAATACTTTAATCGACTTTAATTCTTTATAAAATATA
>NW_017259210.1:348024-353111 GCF_001594045.1 Atta colombica | reverse complement strand
ATATATTTATAAATAATTTATTTGTAAAAAGATAATATAATTTATTTGCTCTTAATACTGATTTTTTTTTAATTCTTGATAATCTTCTTATTTTTTTTTTAATTTTATTTAGAAGACATTTGAGTTTTTCTATTAAAAATAGTAGTTTTATAGAAATTTCGTTCACTACTTACAACGACCTTTAAGGAAACAAAACTAGATTGTGTGTGTGTGTGTGTGTGTGTGTGTGTGTGTGTGTGTGTGTGTGTGTGTGTGTGTGTGTGTGTGTGTGTATGTGTGTGTATATACATAAAAATCTTTTTATTAATTTGTATTGGGTAAATATTGATAAATGAATTTAATATAAGAGACATATGCCGTCAAGGTTGTGATTTAAAAAGCTTCAAAAAGTTTAAACTGTCGCTCATTGTTTGTTGTAAAAAATTATTAACAAAAGAAGAAAGTTTGTAAAAATTATATAAGACAAAAATTTTCCACTTTAAAATATATTTTAGAAGTGGCAATTACGCATACAACATAATATGATATATATATCTAATATATTTATATTTATATATCTAAAAGTAGAAATCGTGTGCCGCTAGGCAAAGGAAGGGTCACTCAAAGTTATGATCGTAACAATGTATGACAAGGTTATTGGAGTCTAGTCTCCCAATCGGTACTTTTACTAACGTAATTCACACGATTTCTATTTTTGCGATTAGTGCAGTTTGTACAATTCATAATGCAATTAATTTCTCGTTTTTTTCATATATACTTAGTGATATGATAAAAAAAAATTGAGCATAATTTTGGAATTATTTGTCGACAATTAAAGAAATATTTCACTTTTTTATTAATTTCTATCCCATTTAATAGACCTTAATCATTACAGATATTATATAATAAGATATACAATTCTCCTAACTGCTTTCTAAATATATTTTACAATAGTGACCAATTGATGTGTACATGATATTCATTCTTAAAAGTTTAAAGTTGTCAAATTTTTTGCATTTGTATATAGTATATTATATTAAATAAGTCAGTAAAGTTTGCTTTGATTGAGCTTTGATTGAGCTAATAGTTTTTTGAATTAGCTTCTTGTTCGAATAATATTTGAATTTTCGTTTTCAACATTACAAAATTAGTATCTTAATGACTAATTTTTTTTATATACGATGATCGCGTCGCCGTTCTTCAGATACCAGCGAATGCATGATTCATACCTATCGAAAGTCGAAATTATTTTCATCGTGGAAAGTTATTTTTCATTGCTTTCCATGAAATCCATTTGCGGAGAAATCGCCTTTGAAAATTCTTGTTACAAGATTGTAATTAATCTTAGGTTTTCTAGTTCTCGGAAATAATAATTTTGTCAATGAATTATATAATAATTACTGTATATTTTAAAGTTAAATAGCAAAATTAATTCGGTGACATATTTTAGAATACAATTTTCGTTATTTTCTCTTATACTTAAGTCGTTCTCCTATATTTTCGACTGTATTATTATATTAAGAAAGAATAATTCAACAACAGTTTCACGACGAACAGTAAATAAATGATTACTAAAGGAAATTTATATTGAAAGGAATCCGAATCAAGGATCGAAATGTTTGTGAGTGGTATAGATTATTAACATATAATAAAGTATACACACCAACTTTCTGTATCGATTATTAGCAACTTTATTAGCTATTATTTAACTTTTATTTCATCGCTTTCTTAATTTTACTAAATGTTCTCTTATTAGTAATAATGCTAATAACAGCACTGTCTTAATAAAAATAAGATTTTAGTATATAATAAATATATTATAGATATAATAATTATTTTAAATCGAATATATTAAATAAATAAATTCAAATTTTCTACAAATTGTTTGCTTATTTGTTATGAATAGTTTAACAAAAATGCCGATACGAATGGATATATAATTCTCCAACTGTTGATTGTTTTAAAAATCATTTTCAGGTGTTGAGTATCCCGCCATTCAGGGATATTCACGTCAGGATATTAACTAATTTTGTAATAGCAAATTATACATATATTTATATATTTATATCTATACTTTTTTATGATAAAACACACGCATATGTTTAGTAATAAATAGTAAATTTTAATTTTTGTCGTCTTAGACAACTTATCAAAATGCTTTAACAATGGTATCGTAAATGAATTTAATTAAAAATGTGTGAGCACAAAGATTCGAGATAAATCAATGAGTATGTATTAGTGGAATTAAGGATTAAAATTTTCAAAAGAAACAGAAAAATATAAGAAATTCAAACATATAATAAATTTTTAAGTATAAAAGCAATTTTTTAAAATACCACTAGTCTCGGGTTCGGATAATCTCGAACAGTACCCGAGACACTTTTATCCATACATATAAAAAATTATAATAAGGCATATATTTTATTATTATTAAATATATGTACTTCTTCGTAACTATTAATCTACAAAAAAAATCATTCATTTTTAATAAAAGATGATTTTTAATGTGTGAACAGTGTTAGAATTTATTTGTACATTTTGGTCGATTTCTAATTTGGTTCTCCTATCCTTTATTTCACTAATCTGCCGATCGGCATTTCATCAGGCTGCGCGTGGATTAGTGAAGTAAGGGACAGGAACCAAATTGAAAACCGAATTGTGCAAGTAAATCCCAGCACTGCGTTAGAATATATACATATTTTTACACATGCAAATTTAAATATTACTTTAAAGTATAAAAATTTAATTGTAATTAAGAATCTGCTAAAATTATTATTATTATAAACAATCTAGAAAATTTAGAATTCACATCCTCCTATAAATAGACAATTAGTTGTTTGATTAGTTGATAATTTAACTTTTCTTTGAGGATAGATTATATGAATTTTACCTAACCTGGAATCAGTATATTCATTATAATTCGTTCTCTTTCCATTATAAAAATTATTTTTCTTTGGACATTAACAACAAAGTGAAGGTACATTTGTTAAATTTCATTACATGAACTTTAATAAATTTTATAATCGCAAATAACAATTAAAAGTAAATATGATTTATTTATTGTTGATATTTCATTCTGTCAATATTATAATAACGATTAATTTAATAAAATGTGTATTACTCTACATACAATATATTTTCAACGCTTTCGTATAATTCCGCATTATTAATTTTTTAATTATGCTATTATGTAATATCACTGCTATTGTATTTTGAACAGCATTTATAGTTGTATGAATAATTTCCTTGTTAAATATATCAGAATTACTCGTTAATTGAATAAATTTTTCTCATTACTATTTGCAGAATACCTTATTGATCAACACACCTTTTTGATAATTATTAGGACATTTCGTTTTATTCATAATATAATATTGTATTTTCCTTATTGTTCATCGAATGTAAACAAGGATAAATGATGGATGATATCCCCGTCATATCATATAATCTATGAGGTACTTACAAAATATAATATGTAACTCAGAGAAATTCAAATTAATTTTAAATTAAATTTCTAGTGCTATAACTTTTAAATTTCTATGCATTTTTCTCAAAATTATATTGACGGAAGAAAAAAAAATGTTTTCTCGTCAGTCATGATACATATCATTTTGTTCCAAATACATATCATACATATCACTTTGTTCACTACAGGAAACAACAAGACGATAAAACAATATAGCATATTTGCCCGATTTATGTCGATTGACACAATAATTGCACTACTAGAGTGTGCTGAGATTAAAATAACTAAATATAATTATCAATATAATTTAACATTTCCCAACCAAATTGAAAAATATTAAACAAATCCTTATAATGTAATAAATAATATAATACTTATAATATAAATCTAGTTCGAGTTGTAAAATCTTGAACCTTGTCGTAACAACCAGAAATACTTCTGATTGTTATGACATGATCAGAGATTTTGGTTTAAATATGATGCATTTAATTATATACCCGCGCGTGTATTTTATTTATATCAAATCGTAATCAAACAAAATTTCTCATGCATTACTGCGAGAATATCAAGCATTACTGCGAGAAGGTCTGTTATATACATACCTGCGTAAGAGTTATTGTAACAGATAAAACTGTAGAATACATCTGAAAGAAAGTATGCTACCATTATACTTAACGAAAAATTTGTTAACCCTTTCGCACAGGGTCCACCGGAATATTATCATTGTTTGGGACCACGTCAAAAGTGTACATTATACGTGAAAGTCTGTGATGTTTAAAATTATGTTTTACCGCTAAACAACTTGATGTTTTTTTAAAAAAAGAGAGTATTCCTTAAAATAAGATAATTATAATTTCGTAAATCATTTTTTAATTGCTCCCTTCATACTGGTGGCATTATAGACATCAATGTACTAAGTAGTATTTAAATATACATCATTTGACAAACCAGTGTTACACATGACTGTATAGCTGTACGAGATGATTTAACTCTTATTATAAAGAACATAATACTTCGCTGATTATAGTCAGTTTGTGAAATATTTTCTATTTTATTTTGGCATATATTGACATGAAATATTAAATAACGTAAATCATAAATATTTTTTGTAATCCTTAATACTTTTATGAACAGAATAATGAGATGAATTAATTGATGGAAAGAAAACACATAGTTGCTTATTTAAAAAATTATCCCTTTTGCATACAAATTTTTTTTTAAGCAACGATATTTTCTTTCCATCAATTGATTCATATTAATACTCTGTTCATAAAAGTAATAAGTACGATTATAAAAAAATTAATAGTTATTAAACATTTTATGTCAATATTTTATATGCCAGAATAAAGTATAAAACGTCTTGTAAACTATTGATTTTTTGATATGCTATCTTAATTCTTTTATATGCAGAATAATTAAAGAAAACATATATTGTGTAAAAAAAAATCATACAATTCCATTTAAAAAAAAATAGAGATGACCTTGAAATCATCAAAGTGCTTCCATTCATAGAAAAATTGTTAGCAGTATATTGTATTATCCTCTTGAGGTTATACAACTTCAATAAATATATTATAACATATTTTTAAAAATAGCGGAAATATTTTATGTGGACAGAGTTACTCACTCTGTACATATATAT
>NW_017259210.1:345297-346080 GCF_001594045.1 Atta colombica | reverse complement strand
GCAATTGATGCGTTTGAGTCGAGCATTGAAAGACAAACGGCCGCAATACAACGAGAGACACGATAAAGTGATTTTGCAGCATGACAATGCTCGATCCCATGTTGCGAAAGTGGTCAAGACATACTTGGAAACGTTGAAATGGGAAGTCCTACCCCATCCGCCGTATTCTCCAGACGTTTTTCCCTCTGACTATCACTTGTTTCGATCAATGCACACGGCCTGGCTGACCAGCATTTTCGGTCTTATGAAGAAGTAAAAAATTGGATCGATTCGTGGATAGCCTCAAAAGATGACCAGTTTTTTTGACGCGGGATTCGTACGCTACTCGAAAGATGAGAGAAAGTAGTGGCCAGCGATGGACAATACTTTGAATCATAAATATATAACCAGTTTTTTACAATAAAGCCTCGAATTTCGGAAAAAAACGGCGGAAGCAAAGTTGTACACCTAATATATTACGTATATATTTTATTTGAAATGTAAATATTAAATGTAAAAGTTGTGAGATTAAATTTTGTTTAATAACACGTTTTTGTAGTATATTCATTTTAGTTGTTATTTTTTACATTGTTAAACGTTAAAATTTTTTAATGATAAAAAAAATTACATTTTCCTTTTATAAGTACTTTGAATATTCACATAAAATAATTTATGTAAAGTTTCATTGCGATTCACTGATTACTTATAAAGATATAGAACAAATAAATATTTTGTTTATTTACTGGACAATTAGTTCGTGCATCGCAATGTAATTGCATATATGTATAATCTGCATATATATAT
>NW_017259210.1:329566-345116 GCF_001594045.1 Atta colombica | reverse complement strand
TATATATATATATATAATCCTGAATACTTAATATTTATATAAAAAAATTGAGATATTTATCATTTATTCTATAATATATAATGCATTTCCATATACTTTTATTAGAAAAGGTTAAAAAAATATTACTATTTATTAAAACTTATTATCCAGATAGTAAACCGTCACATTTGTCGCATTATTTTTAAACATAATTTCGAATCCGTAATTTTTTCACAATTTTGTTATCATTTTGAAAATATGTATAAAACATGCTTAATTCTCTGCCTCTACATTTAATCTATTGTAACACCCAAATTTAAATTTTTTGCCATCATATAGTTTTTAAGGGGATCATAAAGCTGAATATTTATATTGTAAATAGCACTTACACAGACGATTTATATGTCATCGATATATCATTACATACTACTACATCAATCAATCTCATGCACACGTAAATTTTTATATAACAATAATTCTAATTGGATGTCTAAGTTCAATTTTAAGAAATTCACATTGCTTTTTCGTACAAACTACTAGTCTGTGAACTACTATTTCATAAATACAGCTTTTATATGAAGCAAATGTTATTACGACATAACAGCTCTGGAGCACCATATTGGACTAAGAAATAATAAAGAAAATCTCATTTTCGAAACTTTTTGTCGTTCTAAGCACAAGACTCTACTTCGCAGACATATATTAATGTTTATTCTTTAATCCTAGAGAACGATGTTCGAATGAGTAACAGAGAAAGAAATAACTGTTATTCAAAAATTATGTGTTTTGGTAAGATTGACATTCCTGGAACCTTAAGTAATGTTAATTATCATCGATTTACCAGAATATCTGCGAGAGATTTCAATAATCTTTTCACTTTCGTTAGTAAAATACGTAGTACATATATAAAAAGTGCACCCATTTGTCTCGTTCTATTCCCTACTAAATTGAGAACAGCAATGTCTCATTCAATTCTGTCAATACTTTTTGGAATACAGAGACATAATTGGTAAAATAGACTTTTCTAGAAAAGCATTCATGAAAGATTTTATCCCCAATCATCTTGGTTTGAATTATATCACGAAGATTTCATACGATTACACAGTACAGATATGGCTAAAGCTCTATTTACGGAAGGCAAGACGTGGCAATACTTGTACCAGATGGAACATATATGTACATAGAGAAAAGTAGTAATTATTCTTTCCAACAGCATTCTTGTTTTATGCACAAAGACAGGCCTCTGGTCAAGCCTATGATAGTATTGTAGTTAGTATTACTGGACATATTTTGGATGTCTTTAGTCTCTACTTTGCTGACGGGAAAAATATTGAAGCCAATATATTGAACAGTCTAATGAAAGACAGAAGTTCTCCACTTTTAGAATGATTAACTAGAAGACGTTATGATCGATTTCGTGATTCAATAACAATTTTGGAAGAATATGGATTGATATCGAGAATGCCCCATTTTTTTTAAACAGAAAGGCAACATAATGCTATAAGTGCGAATGAATCCAGACTTGTGACCAAAATCCATTGGATTGTCAAATCCGTAAATGGTTTAATTAAAACATGAAAAATGCTGGCCAATTTTTCCTAATACTCAATACCATACATCCCATACTCAAGACTACATAAGAATCTGCACTGTGTAGTGCTTACTGATCACCACGAGTTCAAGTAACATCAGATGATGAAATAATTACTCAAAGAATGCTTTTGTCTAAAAAACTCAATAATTTCTAAAAGATTGTAAAAGATGAAAAGTAGTTCAAGAAGATCACCATTTGGAAGAAAATACAGGCAACATTCATTAGAAACTTTTTATGTTTGACATTCCAAAATCTTCACCGAATAACGATTGGGATTTACCAGATAAAGCAAGCAGCGCGGTTCTCTTATACACGAGAACATATAGCGGAAAATAGTGATTACGTGCTTTACGTGCACAAACAGGAAGCAGACATTTTAAAGGTCAAGTTGCAAGCTCGATATACTTCATCCAAGCAATACCAATTAGCAATTTTGGATTCAGTATGAAAAGGATGGCTTCGATCCTATCAAAGATTGAACAAATATTGTCAATACAAAACGGGAGCACGGACTGTAGGATGCTGGACATTGCATCTGTTCAGTGGTATCTAAAATACTATAGGTATTATATATGGAAAATACATCTCAATATCACAGTCATGCTCATCCAGAATATGAAATGGTGCAGCTTTTTGGTCCGAAACAGATGAATCTGAAGATGAATAAAACATAAAAATACATTTAAAATTCAAAATATTGATTTCCGAATAAATATGGAAATATGGAACTCCATCACTCCGTTTAAGCTGTAATCACTTGAAATGAATCTAATTGATCTCAAAATATAGATTTTCATGAGTTTGAGCAAAAATTGGAGGAGATCGAAATCATAGTCCCTTATAAACAAATATATGTTTTCTTTGTACTTTATGTCATTTTTCTATTCATAAAAGTATTAAGATATTACGATTATCAAAAAATTAATTTACGATATTTAATGTGTCATATCAATTATATGCCAGAGAAATGTACCTATAATATTTCGTAAAGTATTGATTTTTTTATGTTTCTAACTTAATACTTTTATATGCGGAATGATTACAGAGAAATCATATTACGTAAAAAATCATAAAGTTTCATTTTAAAAAGCATAAACAAACATAATATCTTTTTCATTGTGTCTCTCATTGTATATTTATCTAGAAAAGAATAATATGATCGTTAGGCTTTTCTCGAAGCAATTACACTTTCACAGAAAACATTTTTTTTTATACTTTTTGAAATATCTATTGATATGAAATTCTATTGATATGAAAATTAGATTGAGACATTCTCTCTCTCTCTCTCTCTCTCTCTCTCTCTATATATATATATATATATATATAAAATATATATATAAATGCGCGTGCATGTATGTATATAATAATTTTATTAAATAATTATTACATTATAATCCATATATATTGATTATGATCCTTAATTGCTGTTATCTGCTGATGCATAAAGACGGATCTGCTTTGTCTTCTGTAATCTGTACTGCTTTCGAACAGATCAGAATATAATACACGTAAACGTTCATTGATTCGATGAAATCTGGAGCTTATGCACCTGAATTGAAAATGAATTATCATCTTTTATTAACATTACAATGTATACATTATGTATAAACATATTAACGCTAATTGCAATAAAAAATAATTATAAGTCGGACTAAATTAGAATTTTATTATTTACTTATTACGTTTCAATATATTATTTTATACAAATGAGGAGTAGAATTTCAAAATAAATTTTGTCCAAAATTTATAATTCAGTTTCAATCATTTTAAACTATAATTCATTTTCAGATAACAATAAAGAAAGCCAAAAACTACGCGCCTTACAGAAAATAACAATTTGTCAATCAGCAAGCTAAGAAATGTTAAATTAATTACTAAATAATTACTAAAAACATTGAACAAATGTATTTTTTAAGGAGATTTTTACATTTTAGAGGTAAAAAATATTAATTATTTTTGTTATCTTTGAAAGCTTATAGTCTCAAAAATATCTCACAAAAATATTTTTTTTGTAAGAAACCAAAATTGTCCAAGATATATGAAATAAAATGATATGTGTTTGAAGCCGGTTAATCGATTCAAATAACGCGCACTATCCAATTGTTATAACCGGCATTCGCCGTTAATTATATTCGTTAATCAATCTTTCAAAATCATTCTAGAACGTTTCTATCCAATAAAGCAGATTTTCGTTTTCTTCTGAGCGTGGCTTTCGTTTTTAACAGAAAAAAAGGATTTAACAGAAAAAATTTATACTAAAATATTTCAAATATTTCAAATATTTATTCGCCTTTTTTCCGAAATCGTATTTTCGAATATATGATTATTACAAAAAAAGCAAAAATCCGTCTGACTTCTGCAAAGTAGGTTATGGGATTAAGTGACTAAATGCTAGTGTAGCTGAAATGCAACTGCTTTTATTGTTTCAGTTCCTATCCTGCATGGAGCTGCTGCCTTCGCTATTCGTACCATTTATATTTCCTTTTTTTTTCGAAACTATACAATGGATCTCCTTAATTGCCGCGCTTGTTCTGCTTTTTACTAGTAATTCAGTCTATCAGGTGCTTTTATGATTCTCCCTGATCTCGTCATTTTAACTTCAGTATTCCTAGGACTTACCTCCGTATTGTCTGTATCCGTTTTCTATTTCTATGAAAACTTTAATGTTTTCTCCTCCTTTCTTAAGAGCTTTTTTTATTTGACTTTATCTCTTTTTTAGTTGATGATTTATTTACTAGTTTATTTACTTTGATGAGTCTTTTGTTTCTTATAAGAATAGATCTATTGGTTGGTTTGTGTTTTATCTCTTAGTTGACATAAAACTTCTTCTGGATACTATTCTGACTTTTGATTACGCTATATATAGACTTTTGCCTTATCTAGTATCTTTGATAATTCTTTGACGTTTTTCATTTAGAAATATAAAATGACAAATATATATATATTCTTTACATTGTACTTAGCAATAGTTTTTTGTTTTACAATATTTGTTACAATTTTCAGTTTTAAAGACTTATTTATATAGCTTATTTCTTAATTTCCTGGACATTAAAGCCTCAGCCGGTAAGACATTCCCTAGTGCTGAAGTGTTTCTATAATGTAACAACGCTATGTTTACATCTACTGTTTCTTCTAGTACTTTCCTAAATATTTTTTTCGCGATTTGTATGCTTCTTTCAGCCATACCGTTCGACTGAGCATATGTTAGTGACGATATTATGTGATTGAATTCGTAGTCTTTCGTAAATTGAATAAATCTCGAACGTGAACTTTATTCCTCTGTCTGAGACCACAATGGAATATCGTGTCTTACAAAGTTGTGTTGTTTTTCATTTTTTCTATAACTGTTATACTTATCATATTTTCCTTAAGATCTTTTATTTCTGGATATATGGGTTCTAGACAGAATATGTCTAGACCAATGTCTTTTGGGTTAGTTAGACATTTTTTTGGGTTGGTTAGACATATTCTCAACTTACCGTTGATTTCCTCACTATGACAAAAGCATTAACTCAGTCTGTACTACCTTCGATTTTTTTTATAATTTTTTTTTTACGGTGCATCTAACCTTCCTTTTTTTTAATTATCTCTTAACGTTATCTTTCTATCGGTATCTTTTTAGTTGGATGTATTACTGATTTCGCATTTTCGTTTAACTCAATGTAGTACGGTTTATCGATACACCCCGTACTCTTTAATAAATCTATATATTTTTTAATTGTTTCCGGATAATCTCTATTATCAATTTTTTCTATATAGCGTCTATTCTATCTAGTGATTATATCTAGATATATTAGATATTATATCTAGTGATTTTACCATTCGGTTCAAAGAAATCGAAATAAATGAGAAGATTGTAAAATTTATCTTCTGTTATTTCATTAATTTCAATTGATCCAATAAATAAATGCTCATCTCCTGTTTTTATTAATTCAATTTCATCAATTTTGGCTTCTTTCTCTTTTTCCTTTTTTGTATTCTTACTTATTTCATTTTTGAAATATTTACTCACGAAATGATTTTGCTTTTTATAGATGTGACATGTTTGTCCATAAGCTGGGCACTTATTTATTGGATGTGACCTACTACATTTCCTACAATTGTTAATTTATTTTGTAAGTCCTCCGCTATCGCTCATTATTGATATTTGTCTTGTTGTCTTTCTTTTGTAGATTGTACTGTTGTCGGATGTTGCTGCTATCCTCTCATTGCGTCACTTCTTTTTCTCGCCGTTTCAATGATGAAGTACTGTTCAATTGCTTTATCCAATGTTAGTTTATCTTTCTCAAGCAACTGCTCTCGGATTGTCGAATTATTCACAGCACACGTGATTATTGTCTTCACCAGGCTATCTTGGAGTTCTTCCAATTTGCATTTCATCGATATTTGTTTTAATTCGATGATGAATTGTTCCAGCGTTTGTTCTGGCTGTCGATATGAGAAAAATTTGTACCTCTCATATGCGATATTTTCCTTTGGTTTAAAATGCTTTTCAAATTTTTCTATTAATTAGTTTCGTTACTTTATCTTTCTCAGTTTTGTAAATTTTGAATCCTTCCTCTCCTATGTAGTGTAGAGTTGTGCGCACTGAGTTGCTTCCGACTTTCTATTTATTTCGGTTGCCACAAAGTAATTCTTGAACTTCGCCACGTTTTTCAATTTTTTTCGGTTGCCAGTCATGCACATTGGTGCAATTTTCTCGTTGATCCCCCATCGTCGTCTCGTCTTCAGTTCTCTGTACTTTGTTTAGGCCTGCGCCCTTTTTCACTTATTCGTTAAATTATTTTTATTTTCGACTGCGCCATGTAAAGTAGGTTATGAGGTTAAGTGACTAAATGCTAATGTAGCTGGAACTTATGCAACTGCCTTTATTGTTTCATGCCTCAGTCCCTATCCTGCATGACGCTGCTGCCTTCGCTGGTTACCGTGCTACCGTACCTTACAACTTCCATTTTTATGGTTATATTCAGAGAACATATCATTATCGTCCATATTAGAATTAATAGTCTACGGTAAGTTTTTCTATTTTTTTATAAGTCAAATAAAAGGAATGTGAGGAAAATTCGATATATTTTTTTAAATTGTTGCCATTTTGAAAATATGTGTATGATATTAATTAATTATATTCGGCCGAGAATTACAAGTCCATTCATTACATGAAAAAGCTTTACTTTTGCTATAAGACCAACAATGCGACCTAAACCTTTGATCACTATATCCGCGATGCCTAATTTCAATGTTATCTTATTTTACTACTGTGTAAAAAATACTACAAAAAATATATTTTTTTAAAGGTATATTATACACACTTTCTAGACTTGTATTAGTTTTTAACTATAATAGTTAAAATTTGTATTTATTAAAAACATTCTCAGAATGTCTTCAAAATTAACACTCAAACGTAAAAACCCTCTTAAAAGATCTTTTGTTAAAGCATCTGTAAATAAAAGATTGCCATCATGCCATTTTTTTTGGAAGTCTTTCCAGATATCTCGCAGGATATTCGGAAAATTCGTTATCCGAATAATTGAATATTCAAAAAGTATTTGATGATGGATATTCGATATTGTCTGATTTTGATGTGTACCCCTTATTATATGCGGAGCATCCTTAGATAATCATATAAATTAACTTTATGTTAATATCCAGACACGTCCGGTCACTGATACATTTATTCATACACCTTAACATTCATTTTTAAACGAAAAATGTAAATTTCTAATTCCAATCACTTTTTGCAAAAACTTTATACTTAATATTTCCTTAACCAAAACGCGCAAAAATCGTTGAAAATCTATAACAGTGAATTCCAAACATCACATCACGTCATTTCGTCATATTCCAATTTGAAATTAAGAAGTTACGTCGATCATGCTTATCCTTTTATAGACATTAATGCATCAAAGGCGAATCATGGGAAGAGCGTAAAAATTTCACAGCAGAAATAAGTTTTATTTCTTGCTATTTGATACAGTTGCGTCTCCGGGGCCGTCCCAAAAAAATATTTGCATGCACACTTCGAGTACAAAGATGAAACTTTTATACGGACTTTTTATATGAATTTTTTGAAATTCATTTAAGTTTTTCGATGCTTTGGATATGGAAACCTGTTCCATTGCAGAGGTATAGCTGATTAGTATGTTGTCAAAGTCATTTCCATTTATTATGTTATCAAAAGATTTACATGTATTTCACACTATAAACATTTTGACGTATAATGTCAATAAAAATAGCTCACAAAGTATATACACATGTATGTAATACTAACCCAAGAATAGTTACAGAAATCAGAGCATTTAAGATAATGACATATAACGGATAATCCAATAGAAATCCAATAATCGTCGAAAAAAAAACCAGATGAAGTTTATATCATAATTATATAAAAAAAAAGTAGTAAAATTAGAATATGTTACTTGATAAAAAACATATACAATCCACATATACAATCCATGATTATTATTCGAATTATTCAGTAACGTAGCTTTTGGTATTCCTTTGGCGCTCCGAGAGCTTCTAACGTGTCGTCTACTATAGTAAGTTCACGTAAGCACATTTTCAATTCCTTTAAAAAAAGTCATATTTATCGAATATGCGACACAGAAAAAAATTATTATAATTTTATATTTAAATTAAAAATTGTACAGTAAAAATTGTTATTGCAATATACAGAATGTGACAGATAAAGAGTTATATTATAATAAAATAAGCATTAAAATATGATGATCTGTCCAAACTTTTTTTTTTAATTTAATTTAGTTTATTATTCTATGAAAACGATTACGTATTAACAGAGTAATAGACATGAACATAAAATATAATACAATAGATTAAAGTAACTTGCAAATAGTTATATAGGCGTAAACTGCTATTACAAAGCGAAACTAACAAAAGACTAACACAAGACTAGGCAACTCGTAAATTCAAAAAATTCTGAAACTTTTTGTGTAGAAGTAAAGTAGTTCATTTTGTGTAGAAGTAAAGTAGTTCATCTATAACACATATGATCGTGCAGAATCACAATTTTAGGAGGTGAAATGCACTTTTGAATAAAATTGGTTTTTTTTTTCTTTTGAAGCGAATATCATCGAAACTATAAGAGAAAAAATTTCCGGAATGAAATTTAAATGGTTTTAAGAGTACTTTAGGATTACAATAAAAAAAAATTTTTTTATTATTTATTTATTTTATACCCCTATCTGTACCTCTATTCAAAAAATGTTTTTAATTTTTATAACGCAAATCAAAGAGCATTTGACGCTGAAAACAAACGATGTATATTATAGTTATGTTCCAAAAAATCATTTTTCAACTATGCCTATGTATACGCGTTCCGTAGATATTCGTCTCATATTGGCTTCGCGAGATAGCGTAATATAAATACAATACAATTCAATACAATATCAGTATAGCAGCAACTATTAAAATATGAACTTTTATAACAACAATAACAATATCAGTATAACAACAACCATAACAACAACAGTAATAGTAATAATAACAATGTGTCAATCCTAAAATCAGTTAAATATTTTTATGATATATACATAAAGAAATGTACAAAATTTTAATTAAAAAAAAGTATGAATAAAGAAATTGTTATTTTTATAAAATATTGCTCATTTAGCTTTTGATAGAGCAGCCAGTTGTAATTTATTTGAAAAAAAAAGATATTATATCAATAATAATTCCGCACGAACAAAAAACATTTCGTGCCAGGGACCTACTAATCTATTTGCACACAATATTTTAGAATTTTCAGAATTTTTGAATTGCCTAACCTTCCTTGTAAGACAGCAATTCAATAAATAATGAAGCAATAGTTAAAATCATACACACACACATGCACACATAAATACGCGCATCTTACACATATCATTTACATCAGTCTCTCTTAATTATGGTGGAAGGGATAACATGGTGTGCAGAGTTTGCAAACGTCTCTCTCTAAATTTCTGTTCCTTTCTATGAGTTTCGTTTAAAAGACAAAGCTTCTTTCCTTGTTTGACACACGTCATAATGCATCTTAGGTTTTCTTTCTATAGAAAAAGAAAACTAAAGTATGTTAAACAAGGAAAATTTAATTTCACGTTGCGAAACAGGTCACTATTCATATTCGATTCTTGCACTTAAGACTGTCTTAAGTATAATTTTAAGGTGTCATAAGTCAATCCGAGGACTATATTAGCACCTTAAGACATTATTTAAGATAGTTTGTTTTTAAAATAAAAACTATAATTATCGCCCCAGTTGGTTTCGCAGTTGGTAGCTTTTGTCTCTAACGTGACATCCATAGAAACCTTTGCGAAAAAATTTCTATGCCAAAGTACGATAAAAAGTACGGCCTTCTACTTCTACAAGTGTGGCATAGAATCGCGTTGATAAACAAAAAAATAACTAAGCTACGCGAAAGATGTAAAATACGTACTTGGATATAGACATAGAGAGTACGCCAAAGTATGCGCAATGAATCCTGAACTATGCCTTTTTACATCGAACTCTTCTAAATTAGCTGTCATTTTTTTGTAAGTATGCCATTCTACGCAGAATCACACTACAATAGTTGAGAAAGAAATAATTATCTATTTACGCAAAGCTACGCGTTTGCACGAAAAAATCGTTTCCTATTTCTATGCCAAAATATAATATTTACCTTTTAATTTCCATTTGTAATTTCTTTTTTCCATTTGTAGCAAAGTAAGCCATTCTACGCCATTTTACATGAATTACTTTTACTCATCCGCCGATAGAGGGCCACGATGGAGATGTATAAAATCGTAAATAAGAATTACTTGGGAAAATATATACGGACCCAACATTTCGCATGTGAAATGAGCTCTCAAAATTGGGTTTTAATATTAAATCATGCTACGATGAAATTCTAATTCCATCACAATTCCATCAGTACGTGTATCTTGAATTCATGCCAAATAAGTTCAAGATACTATCATGTTACTTTAAACAGTACAGTGTAAAAGTACGGTTAAGATATAGTTTCGCGTAGGAAGGCGTTAAATCTTTAGCATAGGAGTAGAATTCTACGCCAAATTATTTCCATGATTCATTCGCGTACTTAGCATTATAGTTTTTAGCATAGCAAGCGTACTTTCAAGCATATTTTCTAACATTGTTTGCCGTAGTTCGGTATTGTCTAGCGTTATCTGGTGTATAAAAGCATGAATCGGCTTATTTTGACATAGGAGTAGAATTCTACGCCAAAATACTTTCGTGTTCCAAACCACGTATTTAAGAATAGTTTTTTGCTTAATTACAAATAATTTTTTGTGTACTTTGGCATAGAAATTCTTCCGTCTGGGAAGAGACGGCGAAGATTTAAAGAGAGATGCTTGTAAATAGAGCACATCATATTATCTCTTCCATTACAACTCTTACCGTACAAGTATGAGTCACTAGCGATTCCTGTTCGTGCAAGTTTCTCTGAGTCTTTCAATAATTATAAATTATATTACATTTTATTATTTTCCAAAATGAAGTTCTAATGTTTATTTTGCAAAATTAAAAGTATGTTGGTGAATTTTTAAAGATTTTTTAAATCAGAATTCTGAATAGGCAAAAAAACGAACGGATTCTAGTGATCCATGTTTGTATGGATGAGAACCAAATTATAACTTGTAAGGTAAGGGTTAAATACTGTGAGTGACACTATGAAACGCGAGGCAGCAGAAGAAGGACAAAGAGGGAGATTAATTTTTATTAATATAGAAACAGAATTAAAATATTTGACTAAGGAAAAAGCGATATGGAACTTGAATGATGAATGGGGAAGGATAATCTTGGTACCTGATGACAAAGGAGTTAAAAGTGGAAAATGAAGCTCAGAGTTCAACTCCAAGAGGCGCAGATATAGAGGAGCAAGAAAAAAAAATGAGACAACTTAGGTGGAGAATAAAGCATTTTCACATTCTAAGCTAGCTAGATCTTTCGTAATATAGAAATATATCGTCGTTTATGGACGCAATAGAAGAAACGGAGACAAGTATTTTGGATACGCTGTACACGGTTAAGAAGTTGTTGATTAAGAGTCGGAATATAGACGACATCGGTATAATCAAATAACGAAATAACGAGTAAAATTGAGAAATAAGAATGTTTTTGAGAGCAGGAAAGGATATGGAGAAGGGGATGAAGAAGACGTTGACGGCGTAAGCAGCCGACACTTGTCGGCCGCGTGTGACTCAAATGTCCATGAAGAGTTGAAGATCTGAACACTAAGAATTTTAATAGAGGAAGAATTGGAACGGAATTAAGAGAAATTTCGAAGGATTGAATATGCTATAATAATATTGAGGAATTAACAATTAGCAAGGTTGATTTAGAAAAATTTAGATGCAGCGAATTATTATAACCATCGGGCAATAGATCTTAGATCTTTATTTAAAGCGGAATAGGCTGTTAAAGCATCAAATGGTTGAAAGGATTTGAAAAGAATTACGTCGTCTATGTTCTACGAACATAAAGATCTTGGAAGACAGGCCAATATTAGTCAAATCAAAGATAAAAATATTAAAAAATAAGGGTTCAAAAATGATTGGTATAATTCCGGGATAATTCCGAGACAACGGCATGAGGAAATGAAAAAAGAGGAAAAAGATTATATATGAGGACTTACTGCGTGCGAGTTGAAGGAAGCAGATTAGTAAGTAGGCCGAATGGGATAGATTGCATAGCTTGAGTTCGACTAAAAATAGGTCATGAAGATTGAAGGTATCGAAAGCTTTTTATAAAAACTTTTTATAATTTTGTATTTGCTTATAATTGTGAATTTAATGCTTTCAATTAAAAATATTATTAAAGAAAAGATAAGCAATATTAAAAAAGGATGTGGCGAAGAGAATAAAGAAGACATAAATTTAATATTATTATAAGGACCGGGAGTACATTTTAAAATTTTTACCTTAAAACGATAGAAGCTAATAACAATTGATATAACGGTGGCCAATGGTACGAAATCTAGGGGGTATATATCATATGTCTGCAAATGTCTGATGTATAGTGGATAGTAATAAAAGTACGTAAGAGAACTCCATTTGGCCAAAGCATATAAATAAGAGAGATATGTCCTAGATTGTCTACGAGGATATTCGAACACGCCTAAACTGAAGAATGAGCCAAAAGTCAATAATGGTGCCAGCGCTCTTTCTAGTGTCTCTGTCATAGTTTCTGAGTCGTTGGCTAGTATATTTTAATTGAATTAATTTTTGCTGCACAATTCACAAACACGTTTTAATATTTTTTATAAGGTTTTTTATAAGGTTTTCAGAAATAGTTTTTGCAGTTCCTTTAGGAACTTTGTGTATTACACTATATGATATATACACTGTGGTATAACATATTTATATGCCGTTTAATCAGCAAGTAGTGAACAACAGAATCGATATAGATAATCTAGATTAGATTGCCTTTCTTTTCGCGTTCTAATTTTTATTTATTTAAATACATAGATTAAAGCACATTAGATGTGTATCGCTCTTGAGAGAAAAATTCATATTTTTATTCAGAAGAATATCAAATTAATTAAATATTTAATGTAGTAATGTCATGATCATAAAGATTGATCATAAAGATTACATTAAGGACGCTTTTATTATTTATACTGTTTATTATTTATACTGTTTTATACGTTTTAATTTTGATTAAATGGAGTAATGACAATTATCTACAATTAGACTCCATATGTTAATTGCGAATCAGTTCACCAAATGCCTTTTTGAATTTCAATTGAACATGATATTAACTTTTTTCATGAAATCTAATGCTTTTACTACCTCATGTAATAGTCATAAGGCAATTCTTATACACATATATATTATATTACATTTTAAATAAATTTTTATAGGTATAAATTCCAGTTTATACCTCACATTTATTAATTAAAGATAAGATGCTATAGCTAATAAATAAAAAAATAATTGACACTGATTGAAAAAGAAATAAAATGCTAAACAAATGCTAAAGAATTTTATGATATTCATTATTTCATATATAAGAAAATACTATAATTATTTAAATGTAAAATGTGATCCGGAACTAGTACTTGATTCGCTTTTAATGCTTTTACTCTATTATTATAAGGCACAAATGTAACCATACTAGCAACATATTGTCTTAATACTAAGTACGTGCTTACTGAATGCTGTTTATTTACATGACTTCTAATGGCACGTAGTGACTTAACTTAAGTTGAAATTGATAACTTTTATAAAATATTTGATCTATTGAAAATATGTGTACAATATAATGCTCTTTATAATGTAAAAGTAAGTACAAATATTCTTATTAATATAATTTAATTAATGTAAACATAAAACATTATGTTAATTTTACTATTATTTTTTATTTTTATTCTCAAAATATTTTTATATATATGTATTATATATATATATATTTTATATATATGTATACACACAATTTTATGTACTTACATGTATACGCTATCATAGCATATTATTTTCGTAAAGTAAAAGATTTATGCAATATACTGTAAATAAAATTTGATTTCGGATAATTGTTCTTTGCCTTCTATTTTTAAATTACTGTAGAAATTCAGATATATTAAATACACACAAGATATCGCAGAAACCGTCCTATATTTATATATATATATGGATGGATTGTAAAACGATAAAAAATAGCTAATAATACATCAAGATATAATGAACTTAATACGATGTTTCATGTCTTTTTTGTAATATATGATGGAAGATGAAGCGATTAATATAAATATAAAGAAAAGTCGCCGATACTGTCATAAGTCTCCTAAAGCGATATTCTCTTATTTCTCAGAAACTAACTATTGCGCTTTATTTAATATTACTAACAAAATCATGATTTGTTAACCGTTTAGTTAATTAAAAAATTGTAAACGCATAATTCGTATATTTTTGGCTTGTTTCTATCCAAAAATCAGTTAAAAACGAATTCTATAAATGCGAAAATAAAATTTTTACGATTGTCTTTTGCAAATTACGTAATTTAAATAATAGTGACTACATTATTAATAATATTACATCGTTTTAAATTTATAATTTCCTAAATCAGTTTTATTTATATTATTTTTTCTTTCTTAGTTTTTTCATAATACGATTTAAATATAAAATCGAGGTGCAATATAAATCGACACTCGTCTGTAAAATAAATCATGAGTTAATTTAATTTTCGTAATATTGCTTTATGGTGTCAAATAACTCTATATAATTCTAATCACATATTACGCCAAACTTCTGGATCGCCTCCAACATCAATTTAGGCAGCTACTCATCCATGCTGCCCGTACCCTTTGAAAATCTGTTTAAAATTCTTCCTGAAATACAAAAATCATTAACTCTCTGCAAGAATCGAGAAAAGAAATTACAATCCAGGAATCAAAATTGATAATTTATTAATTAATAATTTATTAATAAATTCGATAATTTATTAGAATGAAAATGCTCGTAAATTTTTCTAAACAAATTAAACAGAGTCATAGCTTACTTCGAGCTTATAATTAGAACTGTTTTTAATTAATACAATTGGCATAAGTTACATAAATATAATATAATATTCTAAAACAAAATTAATCAATTTTAAATTGTATCTTTGATTCATATCATCTTTGTATCATGAATATATGCAAAAAAAGATCTACATCATCGCTTTATTTTTTTATGGATAGCTATAGCGATCATTACAACTTACTAATATCGATACTCGACAAAAATATGTTGTCGGTTTTCTGAATCCGAAATTAACGTTTTGAAAACTCTCAAAAAGATTCTAATAATATTTTTAACAATTCTATATTTTAAATTTATAAAGATTTCTTTAAAAGAAATATCTTAATTTCTCGAAATTTTTTTAAGTTTTCTTTGAAAATTATAAAATGAGAAATCTTGTAAATTCTATTTCAGAATTTACATCTATCTATAAAGAAATTTAGAAAAGTTACAAACTTTTTCAACACTTTCAAAAATATCTTAA
>NW_017259210.1:328176-329466 GCF_001594045.1 Atta colombica | reverse complement strand
TTTACATCTATCTATAAGGAAATTTAGAAAAGTTACAAACTTTCTCAACACTTTCAAAAAGTCTTAATTCATTTAAAAATTAAAAAATCTTTCTAAAAAATTTTAAAATTATATAAAAATTATGAAATATTCTAAAAATTACTTAAAAAATATTTTTAAAAATTGTCATAATAAATAATTTTTATGAAGTCTCTGTAGAATAATTAAAACAACTATCAGATTTCATAACTATTACTTACCGGAAGGATTATTGTGAAAGAAAGACATGCATTCCTGCAGCAGTTTGAAGAACATGATTGTGAAGATTATTACTCGAGTTCACAGAGACTTTCATGTTTCAAAGAAAGCTGCGAAACAATAGTAGTATCGATGCACGTGATGATGCAGAATGTATACATATTGTATATGGCATCCATAGTGTAGATCATCCGGATTCAACGTGAAGATTGATCCAAAGAAACATGTTCGCGAATTATTTGACATCATTAGTATTTTCAATACCTAACATCCTCCAACGTAATTCAATATGAGCCAATAATCATTCCCTATAGTGGCGACCTGATTGATAATGAAGATCATCAACAATACAAATAGTGTGAAATTATTGCAAGCATTATGCAGATATTCCTTGTACACCCTGTCTGTTACTCGATTGTGTGCCGTCATCTCGGCTTCTGAGCTGTTCTCCACCTAATCCGAATCATCAGTGTCCGAGTGCCGCACGTTGGTAAAATAATAATCTTATTACTTGAATTTATCTCTCATAATAGATATAATCTGATGAAGTTCATTCAGTTCAAATTATTTAAAAATGAAGAAAATAATGTTAAAAAAATTTATGGATATCTGAAAACTATTTAACTATTTCGAATCTTAATTTAAAAACTTCCGCGCTTCATTAATTGATAATAATTAGTAAAGATATATTAGAAATTTTTAATGCGCGAAAAGTACAGATATTTTTTTAAATTATTTTGTATTTTTTTTTTATTTATGTTAATTTTTTCTAGTTTTATTTTACATTTTTATTTTTGTGCTATCTATTTTTATTAAACATAAATAATGAAATTTTTTTTTTCCAATTTTTATATTTTTTTATTATAAATAACGAGTGATTATCTTACAGTGATGGAAATTAGTCGAAAGATGGATGTAGTCGACAATCTTGTCTGTCTCATTATTGTAATTCTCTTAGACATTTCCGAAGATCTTCTCATGTCCTCTTCCTTTCTCTGCGCTTGGTTTACCATCCCAAATCTGAAATCTTTATTTGATTGTAATTCGTTATAA
>NW_017259210.1:319204-328076 GCF_001594045.1 Atta colombica | reverse complement strand
TAAATTAAAAGTTTCTTTTCACTTTTTATTAAAAAAATCTTATTATTTATTAATTTTAATTATAAAATTATCTAATTTCATAACTATAAGAAAAAATTTAAAAATTAATCATAAGTTAAATTTGTTTTTGTCATTATTATATCTAAATTCTTTACTTTTAAAACAAATCAAAAAATCAAACTTTTAAAATAAAAAAAATTTTTAATTTAATAAAGATAACTAAAGAATATTCTATATTACTCACTCAATCCAGTACAATGATATGATCCGCCCTTTTAAGGAATTGCAGTTGATGTGTGACAAGTATCCTCATCTTGTCATGGATATATTCGATGATGCACTTCCTATAGAGATACCTAGCAACACGAGTATCTCTACCGCCCTCAAAGGATCGTCGAGCAAACATCTGCTTGTCTATAAATCGCAATCGCAAAATTGATTCACGCTCTTTGGCCATTGAATAGAGAGATACATCTCTATCGCCGACCATTGTCCTGTCTCTTTGCAGAAATTGTTAGAAATTCTTCGTCAAGGCGCACACATATGCTACCTGAAACATTTGTCAATTGATCAAAAAGAAACTTTAAAGAATGTTAAAAATTTTGAAATTAGGAAATATTAGACATTTTTCTTTTATCTAAATGCAATCACATATAGATTAAAGATACAGAAAAATTCATAACACTACTAAAATATATCTTCTTTTATTTCCAGTCACAAGTAAAGACGTAATTCATGTTTATGAATGCGGAAGATTGAAGGATCTAATTGTAAGAATTGTTACTAGTTACATATAAATATACATAAAAATTCTTGATACTAATTCTTGATACAGGAATATATAAACTGTACAATATCCGCAATAATTGCTTTGGATTATGAAAATTATCTGCCTTATCTAGCCTTATCATAGGACTAGCCAAATAGTATATTGTCCCTTACAATACCACCGAAAAGCCAGGATTCTTGACTGGCATAAGAGATATACAGATTCGGATTGTTCATGAAATATCCAGTGAATAAATTGCTCGGAAAATATACTTCGAGGAGCCTGAATAAGGACCCGTGCTGGGATTTAACTCCTTCAGCAATAGATGTAACATAGATGATTTGTCGGAGCCTACAGCATCGACAAATGACCTCGCTTAATAATTAAGTTGATATTACACAAAGTTGGCGGCAATTGACCACTGATCCAATTGACGGAAACACGCTGAAGCTTTACATATACCGGAAGGTCAAATAATCTTTGATGTTCGACAGAAGGATATTTCCATTTTTCGAAATGTTCATTACCTGTCTATTTGATTCTCTGCATTAGTTGCTTCCTTTGATTCAAACTGCAACTGCGGCATCTTCTTCGAGAAGCGTTTCGTGTTCACTTCATCCATTAGCTAAAAAATTCTGTAAAAATTAAGCTCACTTCAATAAATACATGACAATAGAGATATAAGAATAATTGTAGATTTAAGTTCACCATAAATTACAAAATAATATAATAACATATATCTCCAATCGATGACATATTGATTCACCCAGCAGTATTAGTCCTAACGGAAAGTACAACGCGATGACGAGTTGAAATATGTCGACATTTTGTAATCGTTACACTGCAGTCAAATTATTCTTCATTAAAACGAACGTTATCAGATTGAAGTTGACGGTCGTTCAGTGAAGACTATGATGGCCAAATATGCGGCGCGTATGTACGACAAGAATTTGATTTGCTTGGTCTCCAACTTTCAGATTATACATAATTTGATTGAACGGTTTTTTCCAGGTATATATCTTCATCACCTAAACCGAGAATTATTATCTCATAAATTTGTTTCATAAAATTTTCTTATAAATGATTGACTTGGATATTAATATTATATCTTTATTCATAAACTATATTGTTTAAGAATAATGAAACTTCTTGAGGATACCTGTATCCCAGCTATGAATTCGTTCATCAGTTTCACTCTTCGGTCGGCTAAATCGTGGCTCTTAGTTTGTGATTAAGAAGCTTAAAGTTTCTTGTCCTGGAAGGATCATGATTACCAACGTTCCGACAAAACTCGAAATACCGATTTTATGCCACATTATTGTTTGTATGATCTGCAAATAAAAATAAAATCCGGTCAACTTCAACAGACAATTAATTAAGAGCAATTTCAAAATAAGAAAAAAGAAGAAGGTCTACGTCTTTACAATCTAAACTAATTCACAGAGTTGTAAATGCATACAAATAGCTTATATGCATATAATCGGTATAATAGGTTTTCTACGAATTATACTATAATTATTAAAATATATACTTATCATCAAAATAACTATCTACTAATAATTATCTATAAAAGAAGTTAATATATTTAAGTGATTTTTTTTTAAATATGATCTATACTGTTTAATTATCTCAGAATGTACATGAATATTTTCACGAGATAAAGGATTATCAGGCAACCATATATAATTTAAGTACATTAATAATTGATCGAAGCGAATGACATCATTGCTGAGAAGATTCATAATCTGTTCGATACCGGTTTGATTCATGGATGCTGTGCTTATAATAACTACACAGTTTTGGAAGTAATTATAAATTGAATAGATCCTTATCACTTTTTTTTGCTCCATTCAAAGATTCATTATTATATACAAGTACAACATAAATATTTTTTTGATTAATTTTTACAAAACAGATATACAAATTCCCTATGAAAATTGTAATAAAATTGAATAAAGCTGCTTAATATAAATTAGAATCATTCTCCATAAATCCTGTTCTGTGACTAATGTAATCAACCATTTATAATATCTCTAAGATAGATACGCGCTTGCACATTATCACACACATTCTCATGTATGTTTATTTTCTTTTTTTTGTGTTATTAGTGCTATTTATATAAATACTTTTTCATGATTTTATAATGTGTGTGGATGTTTAATAAGAAATATTATGAATATTAATAAGAAATATATATGAAATATTTTATTTATTAAATTATAAAAAATTATTTAAATAAAAAAGTCTACTTATTATAGAAACAAATAAATATTGCAATTTTTTATTTAATTGGACTTTTGTCTATTTATAGTCTCCCGGAAAAAAAAATTTTTTTATTATGTACAATTTATTATATAATTATATAATTATACAATTATAAGTATATGTATAAATATATTCCATACATATATAAATCTTATTCGGAATATGTTTATAATATTTCAAAGAGTATTTGAATGCTGAACAAGGTTATTGTTCTAGAATTTCTTGAATGATATGGAATTTGACCCGGTCAAAATATAAAATAACAAATTATCATAAAATAAACTTAATTTGTTTATTTCTATAATAATTTGAGGCATTCAGAGCAAAATTTGTAATATATATTTTTTTAACATTTAATATTACTTAAATATTATTAATGATCTGCAAATTGACATTATACTTTTTACCATAATATCAAAAATATGACAAATAAATACCACTTAATTGTAATATCTTCGTCATTATAGGCATGATTGATCTCCAATAACATGTTTGTACTGGTACAATATTTATCGCGATGTCTTTTGAGTAATCTTATCTCTTTTAAAATATAACAACCCGTTAAAGAATTTGTCATACATAATTATACATAAACAGTTGTATGTAATTTGTTATAAATAAGTTATGTATAAATAAGCTACGTATAATCGTTTATGTATAATTATGTATGAAAAATATTTTACCGAGTCACTATATTTTAAAAGAGATAATATCTCTCGAAAGTCACGTCACTCTACGATGAATATTGTACATGCAAACATATTATTGGTAGTCGTTATATTTAGTTAATTATACAATAACATTGTATCAGCAAAAGTGTTATTGATAATCGTTGAAAATCATGACTGTAATGAGGAAGATATTAGGATCAAGTGATGATACATTCATTTGTTATATTTTTAAAGTTAATATTATAATTACAAACAATATTGCATATTACATCATAAATATAATATTACAAAAACAAATGTTTAGAAATTGCTACAAATATTGAAAAGTTTTGAAAAGTTTTAGATTAAAATAATTTAAAGTCTAAAAACAGGAAATTATTTACAAATAATTGGCTAATATTTTACTTTATTATACATTTACAAAAAAAGCACTATTGTGTATGATAAAAAGGATAATAACATCAAAATTTACATATCATTTATAACATTTAAGTATAAAACTTTAAATATAAAAATTTAAAATATAAACATATATGTATATTATATATAAATGCTATTACTAAATTAATGTTGCTATTACTAAATTAATCAACATCCTCGAATGACGAGGTGCCCAATATATGAAAATGATTTTTAAAACAACCATTAGTTAGAGAATTACCATATATACATATTCGTAATCTTATTAAAAGTCACAAAAAATAAGCAAATAATTTATACAATATTTTAATTTATTCATTAATAATTTCGATTTAAACAAATGACCATTATATCTATATTTATGATACAATACTAAAGTCTTATCGTCTTATTAAGACAGTATTATTATTATTATTATTATTATGATTAGCACTATTATAACGATAATAAAAGAATATTTAGTAAAACTAAGAAAGTGACGAAATTAAAATTGAAATATGCCAATATGAGCCGACACTAAAAGTTGCTGTGTACATATTTTTATTATCCGAAATAATCCATATCACTTAGAAACATTACGTTCTTTGATTCGGATCTTCTTCAATGTTCCTTTACAAGTAATTATTTACTTTATATTGTAATCACCATTAAATTAACGTTTGTTAATAATAGTACAGTTGAAAGTATAATATTATAGAACGACGTAAATATAAGAAGAGACTGAAATTGAATTCTAAACTGTACCACTGAATTAATTTCGCAACTTGACTTTAAAATATACAATAATTGTTATACATAAATTGGCAGATTATTACTTCCGAGAACTATTTAAAAAATACAAGATTAATTTCCATCCTATAACAAGAATCTCCAACGATGTCAATCTAGACTTTGCAAATCGATTTCACGGAAGGCAATGAAGAATAACTCTCCACAATTAAAATAATTTCGATTTTCTACTGTATCGGTACAAACCATGCATTCACTGGCATCTATCTGATGGGAGGAATAGCGATGAGACTATCGCATACTAAAAAAATTAATCATTAAGTACTTGTAATTCTGTACTTAAAAATGTAAAATTAAAAAATTTTTCGAACAAGAAGTTAATATTTTACTATTAGTCTAACCGAAGCTCAAACTTTCCCGACTCATTTAATAAATTTGTATATTGAATGAAAAAAATTTATTTTAAAAATAAATATCATGCACACATCAATTTGTAACCATTGTGAAATAAATTCAGAGAGCAGACAGAAAAATTGAATCATTTATTATGATATCTGCCAGATATTAGAGTCTATTGATTGGGCTAGAAATTAATAAAAAAGTAAAATACTTCTTTAAGTACAGTTATGCAAAAATAGACCTTTTTGGACTTGAATATACAAAGTATTTTCCATAGATTTTGTTTGCTGAAAATAAATCTGGCCGCGAAATTAATCTAGCACATCAGATTTCCGAGAAAATTAAAAAGTTAAATATGTTATAATTGACATTTTGGATGATATTTATTTTTTTTTTACAGCCAAAAATAAATTTGTTTCTTCAATTTCGTTTACGTTACTTTAAAAGTGCTATTATTTAACTATGAAATAAATTTATATTTATCACATTTTATGTTTATATTTGATATAAGTATTCCTGTGTTTAAATTAGAAACTGACTTTTGATGAATGTCTCAATAAAAGATGGATCTGTGATTGCATGAAGATTCATTCTCAATTGAAGACAGATAAACGAATCCTAAATTATTTGAAATATCAAATCTGCATTGAACAGAACAAGATTCGCAAATAAAAGTTGACGTTGCATCTGCAACTCCAAATTTTTGGATATAACAGGATTTCCAGTGTAAGAAATCACATTTAACTAAATCCAAATTCATATACGGACATGTTTGGAATTTTTAGCGAGAAAATAATCATCAACTATAATTTGAAAAATAATATACTTATTTTAGCGAAAAAAATGCGCTACATTCGTCCAATATTATCATTCTAAATTAAGTACAATCGAAAAATCTCCGACAATAGCACGAAGGTATAGTCATATGATTTTTCCAAATGCTTAACATCTTAATACAAACATACACAGGAATGCACAAAGTGTGTACGATTCAATTGGCACAGAATGTATACGCTGTGCACAGTTGAGATCTATCCGTTTCAGATAAAGTTAGATTAAATGTAGTTTTTTCGACTTATATGAAACAAAAAAAAATAAAAGTGCTACTTACGTCCTCCAAACTCATTTATAGTTGTCGCTGTTAGTAACATGTCATTAAAAAACAAGCTTATATAGCTCTCAGCTCAGTACAGATGTGTAGTATTATATCGATAATAATGAACAAACGCAACTTGTGTCGCCATGTACACAAAAGTCTAAGGATAATGCAATTGGAAAGCACTTACAGATGGAGGATCGTATATTTATCAGATTTATAAAGATTGTTAAATGATTGTCTACTAATTATAATATATATGTTAGAAAATATATCTGGTTATCATATCGAGTAAAAAGAGAGATATTCTTCAAACAATTATTCTAAAATATAATTGAAAAATCTCCAACTATAGTTTAAAAATAAAGTGTTACTAATAGACTATTACAGTTATTCACTTTTAATCTTAAGGAAATATATTTTCTCTGAAATAATTTAGTAGTATCATTTTACATAATTACATTAGCAGCAACATTTTACATAAAATGCAAGTAAGTTTACTTTTAATTGGCGGGTACTCTTATCATTTAATTAATTGTTCTGCCTTTCTGTAATATGTTTACATTTTGCGATCAAGTTGATACTATTTTAAAATTCTAACCGATATCCCTCTAGCCAATGTTAAATACTTATATACTGAGTTAAATACTTATAGCTTTCTATCAAATAAAGCATATTACAAAATTCTTTAACATTTTTTTTATCTCTTTCAAGTGTCAGTTTTTTTACAATATTTATTAGCAATAGCGCTAAACATTTTATTGATGTCTTTAACTTCTAAAACGTGAGACATAAACTAATAAGGTATTTACTTTTAAAAATTCATTCAAAGTATAATAAGAATTGACTTTTACAGGAGGTAGTAATAGCATTAGATTTCACGAAAAAAATCAATATTATATTCAGTTGAAAGTAAAAAGTCAAAAAGGTTAAAGCATTGGTAAACTGATCTGCAATTAAACGGGAATTGTGGATAATTATCATTACTCGATTTAATTAAAATTAAAATACATAAAACGGTACTGAAAAATGAAAAAATCATACATAATGTAATGTTTATGATTAATTATAACTATTAAATATTTTATTAATTGTTTGATATTGTTTTCGATAAAAATATAAATTTTTTTTTCTCAAGAGTGAATCATAATTAGTGGCCTTACTCTACGTATCTATAAATAAAAATTCCGCAAAAAGGAAGGCAATCTAATCTAGATTATCTATGTGTCCATTTCAATACTTGCTGGTTAAACGGCATATAAATATGTTTCTCCAGTGTATATCTTACAGTATAGTACATATCTTACAGTGTAGTACTCACAAAGTTCCTAGAGAAACTGCATAAACTATATTTTTGAAATTTTTATAAAAAATATTAAAACGTATTTGTGTAGCAAGAACTAATTCAATTAAAATACTAACCGACTCGGAAAATATGACAGAGACTCTAGAAAAAACACTGGCACCATTATTGATCCTTGGATCGTTTTTTAATTTGGGCATGTTCGAATATCCTCGTGGACAACTCAGACCGTATCTCTCTTACTTATATATTTTGGCCATGTGGAGCTTTCTTACATACTTTTACTATCAAACGAATTACTTGGAATATTTGCAGACTAAATTTATAAGCATAGAATGGTTCATACCGTTCTTCACCATTATATTAATTCTCATCAGCTTCTGTCGTTTTAAGGTAAAATTTTAAAATGTATTGGTCCCTATATAATAATACTTGATCTTTTAATATTATTTATTTCTTATTTAATAATATTTTTAATTGAGAGCATTAAAGGAGCCTTAATGCATAATTATAGACAAATACATAATTATAAAAAATTTTTTAAAAAGACTTTCGATACTGTCAACCATGACTTACTTTTAGTCAAACTCAAGCTATGCAGTATCCCATTCGGCCCTCTCGCTAATCTGCTCATTCCTTATAAATTACGCAGCAAGTTCTCATCTTTTTCTTCTTTTCTCCTTCATGCCATTCTCTCTGGAGTACCATTCTTGGACTCTCTTTACTTTTTAATATTTTTGTCTCTAATATATCTTTCTCTGTCCTCCGAGCTCTTTATGTACACAGATGAAGTAATTCTTCTCAAATCCATTCCTTTCATCCATTCGATGTTTAGCGGCCTATTCTGATTTAAATAAAGATCTAAGATCTATTGCCAAATGGTCTACTAATAATTTGCTGCTAAAAATCCTGTAAATCAAATCCTTGCTAATTGTTGGTTCCTCAAAATTATTATCCTGTATTTAATCTTTCGATATTTCGTAAAATTTTGAAAAAAATCGACTTCTTAATTTTGTTATATTTTGAAAGATACATGTATCAAGAATACATATGCCAAGTTTTAAAAAGATATTCGGAAAATTGATGAAGATACAGCAGTTTTTGTGAAG
This sequence comes from Atta colombica, assembly GCF_001594045.1. Lineage (NCBI taxonomy): Eukaryota > Metazoa > Arthropoda > Insecta > Hymenoptera > Formicidae > Atta > Atta colombica. Next base: position 319,315 of record NW_017259210.1, on the reverse strand, counting down.
CAGTTTTTGTACGATGATGCGCTGGAACTGCTTTTGGCAGTTTCGTCTTCGATGAAGAAGCATTTTTAGATAGGAAGAATTATAATATGATCCAGGGAAATAAGAGTAACT
>NW_017259210.1:311486-319104 GCF_001594045.1 Atta colombica | reverse complement strand
TCTACTCGATTTATCGATTTAGTGTAAATTGTTTAGAAAACTAACTTCTAGCCGAATATAGCCGTTTTTTAATTAATAAAAATTTTATAATTTTATTCGAATATATATAATTTACTTTTTTGTAAAACAGAAAATGCCAAATTAAAAAAAAAAGATTCACATGTTCGCCATTTTGTTACTTCTTGCGATTTTGTAATTTCCCTACATCCGGCTATAGCTATATTTATTTTTTACTATCATAATTTTTTATTTTTTGTTTCGGACAGTGCATATAGTCGATTCATTATCAGCAAGCAAAAGTAATTGTTCAAGGTTCTCCTTTGTAAAACAGTTTTAATTTTAATAACCAAAAAAAAATTTTTTATTACTTACTTTTTATACTTATACGTACTTCAATACTGAAAAAATAAATTTAAGTCACCATAAAACAAAATTACCTGACTTTATTACAAAAAATCCCAAAGATGCTATAGTTTTTCAGGCCTTCACTTTGTCTATAGCCCTCTCTTAATTCCAATTCCTCGCTCCTTTCTATCAAGATTCTTGGTATCCCTGTTGACTCTTCATAGACATTCAAGTCACACGTGGCTGTCAAGTGTCGGACATCTTTATACCTGTCTACATCTTTTTTATCTCCGTCTTTTCTGCTCTCAAAAACTTTTCACTTCTTAATTACTCGTTATTTCGTTATTTGATTATATATACATCATCTACGTTCCGGCTCTTAATCAACAATTCCTTAACCATGTACAACGTATCCAAAATTCTTGTTTACGTTTCTTCTATTGCATCCGTAAATACGACCATATATCTCAATATTACCAGAGATCTAACTGGCTTAAAATATGGCAATATTTTATTCTCCATCTGTGTGCTGTTTTGTTTTTTTTCCTTGCTTCTCTATATCTGCGACGCTTCCTTCAATTGAACTCTGAGCTTCATTCCACTTTTAACCTCCCTGTCATTAAGTACCAATATTATTTATCCTTCCTCATTCATCATTCCAAAGTTTCATTCTCCTACATCTCAGTCAAATATTTTAATTCTCTTCCTGTATCGATAAAAACCTCTCTCTTTTTGTCCTCTTCCGTTTCTGTTGCCTCACGTTACTCATAATTTAATCCTTACCATATACAAGTTACAATTTGGTATCTCCATACAAACATGAATCACTTCGTGAATTCATTCGTTCTTTTACCTATTCAGAATAATTCAAACAATCTCTAAAAATTCATCAACATACTTTCAACTTTCTAGAATAACTATTGGAGCTTCATTTGGGATAATAATAAAATGTAGTATAATTTATAATTACTGAAAAACTCAAAGAAACTTGCACGAACAGGAATCTCTTGTCACTATAAGTAATCCATACTTGTAGAGTAAGAGCATGATGGAAAGGATAACATGAGGTGCTCATGTTATCCTTTTCACCATGCTTTGCAAGCATCTCTTTCTAAATCTCCGTATCTTCTCTGGCGGAAAAATTTCTATGTCAAAGTACGCCAAAAATTATAAAGTTCCTATATAAAATTCCTAAATACGCAGTATTATTTGATACACGAAAGTAGTTTGGCGTAGAATTCTACTCCTGCCAAAGTAAACCGATTCCTGCTTTTGTACGAAAAACGTAGAATGGCATATTTTTTCCGAATACTTACCTACTACCTACTAGGAAAAAATGAAAACCAGATTAGAGAAGTTCAGTATAGAAACGCGTAGTTTAGGAAGTAACGATTATTGTTGCGCGTATACTTTCTATGCCTAATTAGGTCAGGCACGTCATTTTACATTTTTCACATAAAAACGCGTAATTTGCCGTTGTCTCTGTGCCTAATTATCAGACTATAGAATGTAATTCTGTGTAAAAAAACGTAGAATGGCATACTTTCTTAAAACACTACAAAAGAATAAAAATTAGTTTGGCGTAATTATTTCTATTTGGCATAGAAACGTATAGTTCAAGTAATGTTTATTAATTGTGCGTACTTTGGCGTACTTTCTATGTCTAACTGTCCAAGTACGCCATTTTACATCTTTCGCGTAGCTTGGCGTAATTATTTCTATATTAACATTCTTAACGCGATTCTACTTCCACATTGTGGAAGTAGAAAGACATACTTTTTGGTGTACTTTGGCATAAAATTTTTCCGCCAGGATTTCTATGAATGTCATTAGAGAAAAGTTACCAACTGTGAAACGCGAAACATGGAGCAGTATTTATAGTCTGTTTTTATTTTAAAACTGCCTTAAATAATGTCTTAAGATGCTAATACAGTCCTCGGATTGACTTATGACAACTTAAGATTGTACTTAAGACAGTCTTAAATGCAGGAATCGAATATGAATATTGATCTGTTTCGCATCGTGAAATTAGTATTAAACTTTTCTTGTTTAATATACTTTAGATTTCTTTTTCTAAAAATAATATTAATAACCTAAGATGCATTATGATGTATGTCAAACAAGAAAAGAAGCTTTGTCTCTCAAACGATACTCATAGAAAGAGACGGTGAAGATTTAGAGAGAGAGATGCTTGCAAACTAAGTACACCAAGTTATCTCTACCATCATAATTAAAAGAGATTGATGTAACTGAAATGTGTGTAGCTGCTTGCGCACGCGTATGTGCGTGCGTGCGTGCGTGTATAATTTTAATCAGAGCTTCATCACTTATTGCATCGCTGTCTTACAAGGAAGGTTAGGCAACTCAAAAATTAAGAAAATTTTAAAACATTGTGAGCAAATAGAATAGTTTGTAACACAAAACTATTTTTTGTTTGTGCGGAATTACTGTTCGTATAATATCTTTTCTTTTTCAAACTGGCTGCTCTATCAAAAGCCAAAATTAGATGAACAATATTTTATAAAAATAACAATTTCTTTATTCATTCTTTGTTTTTAATTGTCTGAAGTATTTTGTACATTCCTTTATGTATATCATAAAAATATTTGACTGATTTTAGATTTGACACACTGTTACTATTACTGTTGCTGTTGTTGTTATATAAAAGCTTATATTTTAAAAGTTCCTGCTATATTGATACTTGATTGTTGATGGATTGTACTGTATTTGCCATTTACACTATCTCGCACAGCCAACGCGATATGAGGAGAATACTTACGGAATGCGTATACATAAGTGTTTTCATATTTGAAAAATGGTTCTTTGGAACATAACTATAATATACATTATTGCTTTCAACGTTAAATGCTCTTTGATTTGCATTATATAAAAATTAAAAACATTTTTTAAATAGAGGTACGAGTGAGAATATAAAATAAATAAATAATTTTAAAAAATTTTTTATTGTAGTAAAGTACTCTTGAAATCATCAAGTTTGATTTCGGAAATTTTTTCGTATCTCTTATAGTTTCGATGATATTTGTTTCAAAAGAAAAAAAACCAATTTTTTTCAAAAGAGTTTCACCTCCTAAAATTGCAATTTCGCACGAATAAAAAATAATTTTGTGTTATGAATGAACTATCTTACTTGTACACAAAGTTTATGAATTTTTTGAATTTATGAGTTGCTTAATGTCCCTTGTTAGTTATGGTTTTTTGTTGTGAATAGACTTCGTAACAGTAGTTTTGTTGACGCCTAACTATTTACAAACTACTTTAGTCTATTGTATCATATTTTACGTTCATATCTATCACTCTGTTAACACGTAATGTTTTCATAGAACAATAAACTAAATTAAATTAAAAAAAAAATTTTTGGACCGATCAACATCAACACACACTTTAATGTTTATATCATTACAATATAACTCTTTATCTGTCACATTTCCTGTACATATTGCAATAACAATTTTTACTCAAATGTATAATAATTTTTTTCTGTATCGCATATTCAATAAATATGACTTTTTTTAAAGGAATTGAAAATGTGCTTACGTGAACTTGCTATAGTAGACGACACATTGAAAGCTCTCGGAGAACCAAAGGAATACCAAAGGTTACGTAACTGGATAATTCGAATAATAATCGGATGGATTGCATACATATTTTATCAATTAGCACATTACAATTATCTTGTTTTCTTTGTTTTTAATTTTGATATAAATTTCACGTGTTTTTTTTCTATGTCTTGTTTGGAGTTTCTGGACAGTTATCCGTCAAACATCATTATCTTAAGTGCTCTCATTTCTGCAGCTATCATTGGGTTAGTATTGTACCTGTGTATACATTACTTTGTAAGCTATTTTTATTGACATTGTGGGTCAAAATATTTACAGTGTGAAATATAAAGACCTTTTGATAGCATATGAAAAATGGAATCCATGTCCATCAATGACCATGACATTGACAATTTTTATGTATGTTTTCTGTATTGGCCATACAAAACATATACATACTTATTTTGAGTTTTAACCACAATTATTTAAAATAAATAATTAATCACTGCTTTTGTTAAATATTTATAATAGGTGAGCATCTTTAGAAAACGCTGCGAAGGAAGAGAATGTTGAGTAATCGAATAAACATCAGTCAAAATTTCCATCTCCAATGAACTTGATTTTGACATATAACGATATATCATAAAAAAAAAAACAGCAAAAGAAACGATAAAATTGTAACATAAAAGGTAACAGTTAAATCGTCATAAAAGTGTAACGACGAAACTAACGGTAAAGTAATTTCGTCCCTGACTATTAGGGAAAGTCGTGCCGCATGATAAATAGTTATTACATAGTTACATTGATAAATAGTTATGATACGATTGAATCAGATGCCTCCGCAATAGAACAGGCTTCTACATCCAAAGCATCCTGCGTCAAAGAACTTAAAAAAATTCGTATTCGCATTTCAAAAAATTCGTATAAAAGTTTCATCTTGCTCGTAGTGTACATGCAAATATTTAGACGGCCCCGGAGCCACTGTATAAAACTTGTTTCTGCTATAAAATTTTTACGCTCTTCCCAAATGTCCCCGCAATTCGCCTTTGATGCATTAATATCTTGGAAAGGATGAGCATGAGCGATGTAGCTTAATAGTTTCAAATTGGAATATGACGAAATGACGTGATGTCATGTGAATTTTGAATTTACTGTTATAGATTTTTGCGCAAGATTTTTGATCAAGGAAACATGAGGTATAAAGTCTTTGCAAAAAGTGATTGGAATTGGAAATTTATGCTTTTTGTATAAAAATGACTGTTAAGGTAAACGTACCAGTGATCGAATGTATATTGTAGAGTACTGGACATTAACACAAAGTGAATTTATTTATATTATTATTACATTATATTTAGGTATATTATTTATATTATATTTAGGGATGCTCCGCATAATATATTAAAGGATTGAGAATATCCGTAGTCAAATTCTTTTTATGTCCAATTATCCGACTGGATAACGAATTTTCCTGATAGCCTGCTGAATAGCGGGAAAGAGGCTTCTAAAAGAAAAAGAAAAATGGCATGGTCTTTTAACCAAAGATGCTTTACAAAAGGTCTTTTAAGGGGATTTTTACGTTTGAGAATTGATTTTTTGAGAATTTTTTTAATAAGTAAATATTTAGATATAATTTATTTATAATTAAAAATTAATACAAGTCTACAAAGTATACGTATAAAAAAATATTTTTTGTAGTGTTAATTTTTTACACAATAGTAAAAAGATGGATTAGGCCTGCACCGCGAATATGATCAAACGATGATCAAGATACAGATCGTATTATTGGTCTGATAACAAAAGTAAAGTAAAGTTTTTCTTATATTGAATGGACTTGTAATTCTCGTCCGATCTAGAATAATTAATATCATATTTTCATATGCATATTTTCACAATGGCAACAGTTTGAAAAAATAATTCGAATTTTTCTTTTTATTTGACCTTCAAAAAAAATAGAAAAAAAATAACGTAAACTATTAGTTCTGAATGATAATGTCATGTTTTCTGTGTATAATCGTAAAAATAGAAGTCAGTCGAACTTTCACTTTTTTTTGGAATCGTGATGATATATTTGAAAAGAGAGTTTCAGGAAAAAGTTTTGAAATATTTAGAACAATACTGCTCCGTTTTCCGTTAGAAACGAAAGTAATGTTCAGAAGAGAATTTTGCTCTATTGAATAGAAACATTCTAGAATGATTTAGAATGGTGAACATAAGTTGGTTGAACATAAGTAATGGCGACTGCCGGTTATTGCAATTAGTTGGTGCGCATTATTTGAATCATTAAGCGGCCACAAAAACCACATCATTTTATCTTGTATACCTTGAACAATTTTCGTTTCTCCCAAAAAACGTTTTTATGGGATATTCTTAAAACTAAATTTTTAAAAAAAGCAAAATGATCAATTTCTTCCTCGTTAAAACGTAAAAACTCCCTTAACAAAATGAATTTATTTAATGTTTTTAGCATTTGTTTAGCAATTTCGTTTAACAGCTTACTAATTGACAAATTGTTATCTGTAAAGCGCGTAATTTTTTGGTAGCCTTCTTTTTCGTTTTCTGAAAATGAATTATAAATTAAAATTAAAATTGAATTATAAATTTTGGGCATGACTTATTTTGAAATTCTGTTCCTTATATATGTATAAAATATAATATTGAGACATAAAAAGTAAATAAAAAAATTCTAATTTAATTCGACTTCTGATTATTTATTAATGCAATTAGCATTAATATGCTTTTATTGCTTATACATAATGCATATGTTACAATGTTAATAAAAGATATGACTAATTTATTTTCAATTCAGATGCATAAGCTCCAGATTTCATCGAATCAATGAATGTTTACGTGTGTTACATTCTGATCTGTTCGAAAGCAGTACAGATTTCAGAAGACAAAACAGATCCATCTTTGTGCAGCGGATAATAGGAACTAAGGATCACAATCAATATATATGGATTATAATGTAATAATTTAGTAGAATTATTGTATACGCACATGCACGTGCATGTATATATGTATAGAGAATATCTCAATCTAATTTTCACATCAACATATTTCAAAAATTTAAAAAAAAATGTTTTCTATGAAAGTGTAACTGTTTCGAGAGAAGCTTAATGATCAAATTATTCTTTTCTAATTAAATATACGATAAGATGCAATGAAAAAGATATTATGTTTGTTTACGCTTTTTAAAATGGAATTTTATGATTAACGTTTTTTACGTAATATAATTTCTCTGTAATTCGGCATGTAAAAGTATTAAGTTAGAAATATAAAAAATCAATAATTTACGAAATATTAGATACATTTCTCTGGCACATATAATTGATATGACACGTTAAATATCTCGTAAACCATTAATTTATTTGATAATCGTAACTTGATAATCGTAACTTTTATGAATAGAATAATGAGATAAATGAGGTGTATAGAAAACATATAAGGTAATTGGTCCAATAATCGTCCAATAATCACATTAACCTGAACAATTGACTTTACAAATTTATATTTTTCAGATTGAAAATTGACTGACTGTTATTTTGTGATATTTTAAATCAGTTTCTTTGTGACGAATAGAAACGTCACTCTAAAATTTTCACATCTACTGCCGTTGAGAAAATTCTTCGTAAAAATTAGAAGACGCAACTGTACAAGTTATCGCAATGACATGACGGTTTGCCCAATAATCATCATAAGTACGTCTCACAAATCGC
>NW_017259210.1:309605-311386 GCF_001594045.1 Atta colombica | reverse complement strand
TAAAATATAAAATATATATAATATATATAATATATATATTTTTATAATCACTTAATGCCTATTCGAGCAAGTGTTCATAATATAGAAAGATATTTCTTAAGTAGGAAGAGAATGGATCCTTTAAGGAAATGAATCCTAAAGTCATCTGTCATGTACAATCAATATTACCGAAATACATATAATTTTTGTGTAACTATTGGGTTGTTCAAAAATTGCGTTTTTTCCAACAGATGGTGTTGTCAACGTTTGTTTGTATGCGAGCGTGACATGAATATCAAATGTTTACGTGCGTTTTGTTGCCACTCAACCTAAAACCCAAAAAAAAGTTGACGCGATTCGAGTTTTGTGCTTGCAATTGTGATTCGAACATGAAGAATTTTGAAGAGCATATTCGCCATATTCTGTTTTATTACTTTAAAAAAGAGAAGAAAGCAACTGAAGCAAGGGAAAAATTTACGGCAGAAATATCGTCAAAAAATGCGTCGAGTTTACGACAGAAATGTCGTCAAAAAATGCCAGTACCAGAACTGGTTCGCTCGATTCCGTGATGGTGATTTTTCAGTCAAAGACGCTCATCGCTCCGATAAGCCTTCCAAGATCGACGATGAAATGAAAGCATTGGTGCAAGCAAATAAGCATTCAATGGTTCGAGAGCTCGCTACCGCTCTAAAAGTGTCCGTTGAAAGTGTTCATGGCCATTTGAAATCGCTAAGCTTCGTAAAGAAGCTCGATGTTTGGGTACCGCAGTTGAGTTGAAAGAAATTCATCTGACGAATTGCATAAGCGTCTTCGATCAACTCATCAAACGCGAAGAAAACGATCCGTTCTTGAAGCGTATGATCATGGGCGACGTGTTTACAATAATGTCAACCGAAAAAGAAGTTGGAGTAGGTGAAGCACCGGAAAGGCAAGCAAAGGCGGAGATCCACCAAAAGAAAGTAATGTTGTCAATGTGATGGAATTGGACCAGTCTTCTATGAGCTACTTCCAAAGAACAAAACGATTAATTCCAATGTCTACTGTGAGCAGCTGCAGAAATTAAGTGATGCCATCGCACAGAAACGTCCCAAGCCAATCAATCGTAAGAGTGTGGTGTTTCACCACGACAATGCGAGACCACACACAAGTTTGGTCACTCGGCAAAAATTGTTGCAACATGATTGGGATATGTTACCACATCCACCGTATAGCTTAGACCTTGCATCAGACTTCCATTTCTTTCGCTCCTTGCAAAACTCCTTGAATGGTAAAACGTTTGCTTCTGAAGACCTCATTACACAGCACCTAGACAAGTTTTTCGCAGAGAAGGATAGGAAGTTTTATGAACGTAGTATTATGAAGTTGCCCAGGAAATGGCAGAAGGTCATTGAACAAAACACCCAATATATCATTGCTTAATGTTCATTATATAAGTATATTAAATAAACACACCTGAAAATCAAATGAAAAAAACGCAATGACTTTTTGAACAACCCAATATTTTTTCTCTTTTTTCTCTGTTACGCATTCGGAAATTCTTTTCCAGGATTAAAGAATTAATACGCATTAATACGTGTCTGCAAAGTAGAGTCTTAATGCTGAGAAACGATTGAAAGTTTAGAAATTCAGATTTTCTTTATAATTTCTTAGTCAATATAGCGCGAAATTATGTCATAACAACATTGCTTCATATGATAGCTGTCCAATCTGTACTTACGAAATAGTTTCCACGAAGATGAGTTCCTGAAATTGGACTTAGATTTCTCTCTCTCTCTCTCTCTCTCTCTCTCTCTCTCTCTCTC
>NW_017259210.1:306059-309505 GCF_001594045.1 Atta colombica | reverse complement strand
CTCTCTCTCTCTCTCTCTCTGTCTCTCTCTCTCTCTCTCTCTCTCTCTCTTTCTCTCTCTTTCTCTCTATACGATCCCCTTAAAATTTTACGATGGAATAAATTTTAAATTTTTATAAGTGCTACAGTCAGTTAAATGTGGCAGAAAATTAATTTGTATATCTAACATCTTTTAGGTACCTTCACCAAAAAAAAAACAACATAACAAATATATATCTCCCTCGAAATCGTTTCACTTTTATAAGAAATACTTTTCTATACAAAAATAATTAATCAAGAGACACTGGTAATGTCTCAGCGCTAAGCCACGCGTAACAATACTTCCGTGGTAACTTTATGCGAGACTGCGAGTTGCGGGGAAGTGAGATTATTAAGTCTCAATAAAGACTGAACCGATCAGATTTTACATACGTTCAATAGCGTCTATTCAAATTATGTAATAAAATGCTTTTATTTTTTTCCTACTTTTGCTCTACTAACGGAAATATTGCGACGCAAAGTACCGATGAAACTTTTTATATAGATCTAATTGTAAGATACATCATCATTATTATTATTGTCATTATCATCGTCGATCAGTCAAATGTACTGTTGGACATTATGGCACGAAAGTGCATTAGCGTTGATGCAACAAGCGCTAACGATCCATGATAAACGAAGTTATATATTGGTATTATTGGTATTATATATGGTTTGTTAATAACTTATGTTAATAATTCAATTAGGAAATGATAATGAAAAATCATTGATTTCTATTTGTTTCTAATTAATTATTAATTAATATTTAACAAAAGGAAATCAAATGGAAATTATGCGCTGGTAATTGTTAACTAAGCAATTAGGAAATGATAATAAAAAGATTTATTCGTTTATTTATAAATTAATAACAAAAGAAGGCCATGCGAAAACGAAATTATACACTGTATTCGTTCACTAAGCTAAAAAGATGCTAACTAATCGAGGTAAATTCTATTAAATTAAAAAAATAAAACGCAAGTGATACTATCTTTTGTTATTTACTTAACTCTAATGATATGTATAATTTGTATAAAAGATTTGACATCAACAAAACTGGCGCCAAGTTAAATTCCACATAATTTTATGTATATCATCAATTGGTCTGAAGTGAAATCCCACGTAATTCAGATACCAAATTAAATAAATATTATCAATTTTAATAAAATTAACACAATGTTATGCTTATTTCGAACTATAATTAAATTAACTTTGAATTAATATAATTAACAAACGTTTCGGGTTACAAAGCCTTTCTCAGTACTACAACGCAGAGATACAATCTTTAAATTAAGGAACAAAAAATAACGGATACAATGAAAATTTAGAAACCATCAATGGTGAAGTGTTAAAATATAAAAAAATTTGAACGTCAAAAAATATTCCGCTAGACACTAACAATAAGGTAGGAATATTTGGATATTTCAGTCAACAATAGATGAATGTTCATCGATAAAATAGATTTGCCAAATTCTTCGGCTGAGATCGAGAATCCAATTTGCCACAGACTTGTATCAAATGATTTGAAATGATTTGAGAATTCTTTAGTTATGAGTATTTTATGATATTGATAATTTGTATAAAATACTGTAATCTAAATCAAATCAATCAAAGATCCAGTTAAATAATAAGTTAAAGATACTGACTATTGCTCGCTTGAAAATTAACTTAATAGATATCAAATTTTTTTTACGAATGATACATAAAATTGTGTGGAATTTAACTTCGCGCCAATTTTGTTGATATCAAATCTTTTATATGAATTATACGTATCATTAAGAAATAATTTTTGACGGAGAATTAAAGTAATTGTTACTTGGGTTGGAATAAAAAAATTTTTAATAAGAATATCTTTGAAAAAAAATTTAAACTGCTATTAATTAGATTGGATGCTTAAGTTTTATTTAAGAAGCACGTTTTCTTAACGCCTTTTTTTATTTTTTTAAAAAGATAATTTTGTATTGATTTCAATTACGTGAAATAATCATTGCGAATCGCAAATTATGATTATATTTTATATCAATTTCGTTAAAAATATGTTTTGCTTAGTATTTCTCGTACATGTCTCCCGGCTTGATTAATCATAACAATTACAATTTATTTACAGGCACGTCCATTTAAAACTTTGCTTTATATCACGCAAACTAAACATAGTATTCAAAGTACAAATGTTAATACAAATGATACTGTACCTTTATCAAGCTACAATGAATTGTTTGTTAATGTATCGATTGTTTGGAACTCATCGGAATATATGGATACTTGATACTATTAGCATGTATTTAGATTCATGTTTCCAATTCGTTGTGCAGAGCATCGTATTTCTCACATTAAATTACAAATGTCAAATTGTTTATTGTAAGGTATAGTTACAATAGAATAAAGCACAAACTTTCGTTTTATGTTAATATAATTTCAGATAAATGAAACAGTAATAATTCTTCACAAATTGTCCAATAATAATCCCGATGAGGATTTACGTCAACAGGTAAAAAATAATTACAACAAAATTTTACATAAAATTTTAACTGTCTTATATGTAATTTTAACGCTAGAAATTCAGACGTAAATTTCATCGAATGATTATGTACAAACTATTGATTTTTATATACATTATATAACAATTGTGTTATTCTTTTATATATTTTGGGATATTTGAACAAACATTCTAACGCTATAGATAAGGATAAGCTAGAAAAAGTTTTAAAAATTATATTTTATTTTGTTAAAAGTGAGCTTTTAAAAATTATTTCATACTATCAAAATTCTATTATCGTATTGTCATACTATCAATTCTACTAACTATATTCGACTATATTCTACTATCATACTATAAATAATCTGCAAAATAAACTTGATGCATTTTGGCATATAGAATAAAAAATAATTTATAAAAGTTTTGTAATTGATGTTGATATGTTTAAATAACCCAAAATTACATATAAAAAAATATAATATATTAAATTTATAATGTTATACAATATTATAACCATTTTGAGTTATTTTTTTTTAATTTCTTCATGTTGGCCTTGCTTCTATATATGCTCAATATATCGTTAATTTAAACGTTGTAGTTAAATAATTTAATTATTGAAACTGTATTAAATTTGACTCAAATTTAATTCATTATTTACTAAGTTCATACATTAATATGAATGTAACATTAATATGAATACTTTGAAACTCAAAAATAGATTGATTTTGACACATATTAGGAAGTTAAAAATAACGGAATATTAAAGGGATAGAATTGCTCTTTGATATCTGCGACAATGTAATATAATTGATGTTTCATAATAATGTCTTAAATTTATTCATACGTTTAATAAAATTTATTATAAGTATCTGTTAATAATGCTAGTATACATTTAACGCTTATTAAATTATTTATTTCAATTAGATTTTGCAATTTATATTGCAAATAAAGCAGAT
>NW_017259210.1:305014-305959 GCF_001594045.1 Atta colombica | reverse complement strand
TAATTCTGTTCACTTAAAATATTTTCGCTATTTTTAAAAATATGTAATAATATATTTATTGTAATTGCGTAGCATCAAGAGGGTATAATATATTGCTAACAATTTTTCTTTGGATGGAGGCGCTTCGGTAATTTCACCTCCACTTTTTTAAATGGAATTGTATGGATTCTTTTTACACAATATGATTCCTCTAATTATTCTGCATATAAAAGTAAGATAGTGCATCAAAAAATCAATAGTTTGAGACATTTTATACTTTATTCTGGCATAATATTGACGTAAAATATTTAATAACTCATAAATTATTAATTTTTTTATAATCGTACTTTAATACTTTTATAAACAGAGTATTGATATGAATCAATTGGTGGAAAGAAAACACATGGCTTTAAAAAATATATATATATGGAAAAAAGGATAATTTTTAAATAGTCAATTATGTATTTTCTCTGTTTCGATTGATTTATCTCATTATTCTGTTCATAGAAGTATAAAGGATTACAAAAAATATTAATAATTTACAAGTTATTTGATATTTCATGTCAATACATGTGTATGCCAGAATAAAATAGAAAATATCTCGTAAACTATTGGCTTTTTGATATCACTTTAATAGTTTTATATATAAAATAATTAGAGGAATCATATTGTATGATTCCTCTAATTATGTGTAAATGAGTGTAAAAAAATCATACAACTTCATTTAAAAAAGGTGATCTTGAAATCTTCGTAGCGCCTCCACCCATAGAAAAACTATTATCAGTATATTGTATCCCTCTTGACCGCTATACAACTTCAATAAATATTTCGTTTCATATTTCTAAAAATAACGAAACATTCTAAGTGAACAGAGTTACTGCTCCACTCTGTATATGCGTGTGTGTGTAAATATATATATATGTATATATATATACATATATATATAGACAATAAGACAAATTTATT
>NW_017259210.1:298120-304998 GCF_001594045.1 Atta colombica | reverse complement strand
TATATATATATAGAAAATAGAATAAGTGCATAGATATAAAATAGAACGTAGATCTTTGTTATAAATAATTCTTTTGAATTTAACCCTTTCGCTTCTAACGCATCCAAAGCTATCAAGGTGACGTTGTTTAGGCATAAAACGTAACTTTAAACATCAAAAACAAATTCTTACGTATAATGTATATACTTTCATGGGGTCCCGATCAATGATGATATTCCAGTGGATCATTTTCTGAACGGAAGGGTTAACAAAATTGTTTTCATTAAGAATAATGGTAGCATACTTTTTTTCAGATGTATTCTACAGTTTTGTCCATTGCAATAATTCTTAAGCAGGTATATAATTGACCTTCTATTCTCGCAGCAATGAAAAATTTTGTTTGATTATGATTTGATATGAATAAGATGGACGCACGGATATATAATTAAATGCATTTTATTTAAATCAAAATCTCTGATTTTGTCACAACAATCAGAAAGTATTTCAAGATTTTACAACAAGAACTAGAACTATATTATAAGTATTATATTATTTATTACATTATAAGGATTTGTTTAATATGTTTCAGTTTGGTTGGGATTTCCAATAATAACAATGTATCTGAATCGTGATTAATTTTAATCTCAGCGCTATAGTAGTTCAATTATTGTGTCAATCGACATAAGTGCGAATATGCTATATTGCTTTGTGTTGTTTCTTGTAATCTTGAATTGGAACAACATATTACCATGACTAATGAGAAAACGTATTCTCTTTCCGTCATCAATATAATTTTGAGAGAAATGTATAGAAATTTTAAAAGTTATAATAGTAAGATTAATTTGAATTTCTCTATGTTATATACTTTGTAAGTAGATTATAAGTACATGATTCGCATGATATATCATTTATCCTTGTTTCAATGAACAACAAGGAGAAACAGTATATTATACATAAAAAATGAAATGCCCCAATAATTAAGAAAAATATGTTTGATTAACAAAATAAATTCTATGATATAGATAACGAGAAAAATTTATCCAATTAAGTAATTCTGGTTATTCATACGGAAGTTATTCATATAACTATAAATGCCGTTCAAAATAATAGATCAATACATAGAATCAATACAATAGAAATGATATTATTACATAGTAGCATAATTAAGAAATTAATAATGTGGGATTATACGAAAGCGTTGAAAATCTATTGTATGTAACACACATTTTATTGAATTAATCGTTACTAGTAGTAGTATTGATGGAATGAAATATACAACAATAAATAAATCATATTTACTTTTAATTGTTACTTGCGATTATAAAATTTATTAAAATAATTTATTAAAATAATTCATCTAATTTAATAAATGTACCTTCACTATGTTGTTAGTTCGATATAGAGAAGAATAATTTTTGTAATGAAAAAGGAATTTAATGCATACTATAATAATTCCACGTAAAATTCATAAAATATGTCCACAAAGAAAAGTTAAGTTAGCCGTCAAACACTAACTGTCTTTTTATAGGAGGATGTGAATGCCAAATCTTCTAGAATCGTTTATAATAGTAATAATTTTGGCAGAATGTTAATTACAGTTACTATTTTTATCGCATCTTTAAAGTGATGTTTAAATTCACATGTGTGACAATATATTCTAAAGCAGTGCTGGGATTTACTTGTACATTTTGGCTGATTTTCAGTTTGATTCCTGTTTCTTACTTCATCAACTTGCGCGCGACTTAAATGCCGGCGGGTTGGTGAAATAAGGGATAAGATTGATTCCAAAAATCGACCAAAATATACAAATAAATTCTAGCTCTGTTCTAATACATTATTAAAAATCATTTTTTATTAAAAATGAATTATTTTTTTATAAAATAGTAATTACAAAAAAGTATATTTAATAATAATAACAAAATACGTGCGTCATTATAATTTTTTATATGTATGGATATAAAAAAAAATGTTTCGGATGCCAACTGTTCGAGATTATCCGAATCCGAATGGTATTTTAAAGAATTGCTTTTATACTTAAAAATTTATTATATGTTTAAAATTTAACAATTTCTTATATTTTTCTTTTGAAAATTTTAATTATTAATCCCGCTAATATATACTCATTTTGATTTATCTCGAATCTTTATGCTCACACATTTTTAATTAAATTCATGTATTACGATAACATTGTTAAAAAAATGTAAAGCATTTCGATAAAATTTTTTAAGTCGACAAAAATTAAAATTTACTATTTATTACTAAATATATGCATGTATTTTATCATGGAAAAGTATATAGACACATATGTATAAATATATGAATAATCTGCTATTATAAAATTAATTAATACCCTGAACAGCAGGATACCCAATACCTGAAAATGATTTTTAAAACAATCAATAGAGAATTATATATACGCTTTTGTAACCGCATTTTTTGTATAAAATTATAAAAAAACAAGCAATTTATATAAAATTTGAATTTATTTATTTAATAATTACATTATT
Organism: Atta colombica; assembly: GCF_001594045.1. Lineage (NCBI taxonomy): Eukaryota > Metazoa > Arthropoda > Insecta > Hymenoptera > Formicidae > Atta > Atta colombica. The sequence goes on along the minus strand of NW_017259210.1, from coordinate 302,512 downwards.
TAATAATTATTTAATATAACAAAAACACTATGATATTCATTTCGATTTAATTAGTAAAAATTAATAGAATAAATCAATTTTTGTTAGTAAAATATGATGTTTTTATACAAATTTCACCCATTATGCACACTATTTTAACGCAGATCATTTTATACAATTTAATCTGCAATCAAAGTGAAAAGAGAATGTATACTAGTTGAGTTGTTAGCATTATGACAATTAATTCCATGAAAATCGGCTGCGGTCCTGCCCTTGTATTCTATAACTCGTTATGCAGTCGTTATAAGTTCATAATAATTCCACGAGTTATAAAATTCCACTGTTGCCTCTGTTCTGTAACTTACTATCGTCGTTGATTGCATTACGAGTATTATGACACATAACAACTGCATAATGAATTACAGAATACAAGGACTCCTTATAACAGTAATGTAACAGTAATATTATTTTATATTTACGTTAATATTTATATTACTAGCCACATCTTTTCTTAAATATTACAAAAAGAGATTAAATACCATATGAAGTTCATTATATAAAATTTTTTTTTTATCGTCTTATAATTTATATCCATATAAGGCGGTTCCTGTGATATTCTTTTGTATGTGTGTTTAATATTATATACCTATATTTCTACAGTAAATTAAAAAATAGAAGGTAAAAAATGATCAGCCGAAATTAAATTTTATTTGCAGTATATTGTATAAACCTTTTACTTTACAAAAATAAATACTATGCTATACATGTCAGTAATATAAAATTAAATGTACATGTATAAAAATACATATATAAAAATACATATATAAAAATACATATATAAAAGTACATATATAAAAATATTTTGATAAAAATAAAAAATAATAAAATTAATATTACATTTTATATGTTTACTTTGATGAATTTTATTATTATATTATAAGAACAATTGTACTTACTTTTACTTTAGAAAAAGCATTGTGCACATAACTTCAATATATGAAATATTTCATCATAGTTATCAGCTTCAATTCAAGTCAATACGTGCCATTAGAAGCCATATATTAGGTATACAACTTTGCTTCCGCCGTTTTTTTCCGAAATTCGAGGCTTTATTGTAAAAAACTGGTTATACATTTATGATTCAAAGTATTGTCCATCGCTGGTCACTACTTTCTTCCATCTTTCGGATAGCGTACGAATCCCGCGTCGAAAAAACTGGTCATCTTTTGAGGCTATCCACGAATCGATCCAATTTTTTACTTCTTCATAAGACCGAAAATGCTGGTCAGCCAGGCCGTGTGCCATTGATCGAAACAAGTGATAATCAGAGGAAGCAACGTCTAGAGAATACGGCGGATGGGATAGGACTTCCCATCAATGTTTCCAAGTGTGTCTTGACCACTTTCGCAACGTGGGGTCGAGCATTGTCATGCTGCAAAATCACTTTATCGTGATTCTTGTTGTATTGCGGCCGTTTGTCTTTCAATGCTCGGCTCAAACGCATCAATTGCGTTCGATACCGATCGCCTGATTGTTTCAGTCGGTTTTAACAGTTCATAATACACTACGCCGAGCTGGTCCCACCAAATACAGAGCATGACTTTGGACGTCAAAATCACCGTTCTTGAAGCGTTGAAATCACTCACGACACGTTCTTTCACTAATAGCGGCCTCACCATAAGTATTTGAGAGCATTCGATGAGCCTCAGCCGCAGATTTCTTCATATTGAAGCAAAAAATTAAAACCTCCCGCAAATGACGAGAATTTGACGTAAACTGACATTTTCAATCGAGAATAACTTTATGATGCAGACACAAATCGACTAATGTTTTTATGGGGTTATGTTGACAGATGCCCAAGTTTATTGTATGACGTCTATGATCTATTTATTTCGACCATCACTTACCGCTAAAGCCATCTATAGGAAAACGGCGGAAGCAAAGTTGTACACCTAATATAATAATATCTTTCTTCAATAAATGTAAGTTTTATATTATAAATGAAGTTTGCCAGCTTCCATTTATTTTAAATCACCACTCATATTCCGTTCTCTCTAATACCTGAGGTCGCACGAAGTCCAGTCCCGGGTCAAAAAGATTAAGTTCCTTGACCCAAAAAGGGACTGACGTTCACACTGTCCATCGGAACAGGTGTCATAGCATACTTTCGGAATGTTGACCCATATTCTGGGATTGAAAAGGTGCGTGCGACATATAGGTGTTCGCCTCTGTGCATATACCTGTAACATTTAGTCTAACTGTCCTTCCATACCCTCTCCATACCTTCTCCCTTTCTATCTCTTTGATTATTCTCAAGGGTTTGGACGTACAATATGAAAAATCAAGTTTACGAGATATTTATTCTTTATTCTGGCATATATTGATATAAAATATTTAATAACTCATAAATTATTAATTTTGTTATAATCGTATCTTAATACTTTTATGAAAAGAATAATGGGATGAATCAATTGGTGGAAAGAAGAACGTAGTTGCTTAAAAAATATATATATGCAAAAAGAGTAATTTTTTAAATAAGCAGCTATATGTTTTCTTGTGAAGTGTTAAGAAATATAAAAAAATTAATAATTTACGATTATTTAATGTCAATTTTATGTCAATATGATAGAATAAATAAAATATCTTGTAAACTATTGGCTTTTTGATATCACTTAATGCTTTTATATGCAAAATAATTATAGGAATCATATTGAGTAAAAAATCATATAATTCTATTTAAAAAAGTTTAGATGATCTTGAAATCATCGAAGCGCCATCCATAGAAAAACTCTTAATAGGATATGTAAATATGAAACCGGAATTTACCAAGGTGGCCATAGCTGTCATCAATGTAGTTGCCGTCAGATGGCGCCATTGACGCCATTTCCTTGTTCTGACATCTGACAAAGATTTTCAACTCACAACAATACAAGTTTCATACAACAGTATAGTTTGTAATAGCGTTGAACATGTCGAATTTGGTGCCTGGAAATTACGATTTACGGACAGCATTGATTTTCTGTTACCATTTGAAGAAAACTGCTGCAGAATCGCATCAAATGCTTGCGTCGAAGCTTACGGTGAGCATGCTCTTGGTAAATCACAGTGCTTTGAGTGATTTAAAAAATTCAAAAATGGCGATTTTGATGTGAGAAATGAAGAACGTGGAAAACCATCGAAAAAGTTTGAAGAATTGTTCGAAGCGAATTGCAAGCATTGTTGGAGGATGACGCTCAAACTCAACAATAACTCGCGGATCATTGAATGTGATACGAAAAGCTGTCTCCATACGTTTGAAATCCATGGAAAAGATCCAGAAGATGGGAAAATGGGTTCCATTGAATAAAAGACAGCAGGAAAACCGAAAAACCACTTGCGAAATGCTGCTCGCCAGGTACAAAAGAAAGTCATTTCTCCATCGAATTGTGACTGGCGATGAAAAGTGGATATATTTTGAGAATCCTAAGCGTAAAAGATCATGCGTAATTTCAGGCGAACCATCGACATCGACTGCAAGGCTAAATTGCTATGGACAGAAGACAATGCTCTGTGTTTGGTGGGATCAGAAAGGTGTGATCTATATCAGCTGCTAAAACTTGGCGAAACCGTTAATACTAAACGCTACCGACAACAAATGATCAATTTGAATCAAGCTTATGTGAAAAACGACCGGAATATCAAAAAAGGTAACATAAAGTGATTTTGCTTCATGATGCACCATCACACACAGCAAAACTGGTCAAGGAAACGATTGAGACATTTGGTTGGGAAATACTTTCGCATGCGGCTTACTCACCAGACTTGACTCCATCCGATTACCACTTATTTGCATCGATGGGACACGCACTTGCTCAGCAGCGCTTCTTACGAAGATGTACGAAAATGGCTAGATGACTGGTTTGGCTCAAAAGAATAATAATTTTTTTGGCGTGGCATCCACAAATTGTCAAACAGGTGGAAAAAATGTATAGCTACCGATGGGCAATACTTCAAATAAAATATTTTTTATCATTTTCATGCGTGTATTTTCTATAAAAAAATTCCGGTTTCATATTTACATACCTGGTACATTATACTAATATATTATACTCTTGATGTTATACAACTTTGATACATATATTATTTTATATCTCTAAAAATAGTGAAAACATTCTAAGTGGACAAAGTTACAGCCCCACCCTTTATATATATATATATATATATATAAAAGAGAAACACGATTGATTGAAACATTCTGTAAATGTACTATGCTGCTATAATGTTTCTTTTCGAAGTATGTAAGATGTTTATTTCTATATCTCTTCATTTCTTCCGTACAGTTTTTCTAGTTTCGTACCGATATATGTTTTTGTACGAATTCTCGCGTATTTTTTTGTAAATCAACAAAATAACTTTTGCACGAATTTTGAAACG
>NW_017259210.1:297606-298020 GCF_001594045.1 Atta colombica | reverse complement strand
AATATATGCATATATAAGATTATATTTTTAAAAATTTTGATTTTTGTCGAATTAACGGCAAATACATTGCTTGAATTATCTTGAGATTAAGAACAGATTATGGATTCCAGCCTTCTCCTGAAGATGAAAATTACAAAAGTGAGCAAATTTACTAGATATTGATCAATTAATTTATGAATATTCTAGTGAATTTGTTCACTTTTTTAATTTTCACCTCATTTCGAGATACATAATCGATTTCAAATGTACTTATTTTCGATGAATTGCATATGGTTCTGGGTTTTGCGCAGACATAAACGGAATCTCGGAAAAGTAATAGAATGGAGATCAACCAATCAGAATTATTAAGATGCATTACTATTTGTACATATATTTGTACACACACATATATATATATATATATATATATATATA
>NW_017259210.1:296894-297586 GCF_001594045.1 Atta colombica | reverse complement strand
ATTATCGAAATTGAATTTCTATATGTTTAACAAGAATTTTATTATTAATAAATAATTGATAAATATTCATTAATATATAAATATTCATTTTTCCAGCATGTAAACATAACTATTTACATCGGGGATAAAATTGCATGTTTGTCGATCCGAAATTTTTGTGGCTAGTTTTCCCATGGATCAATACTTCCGAAATTGTGAAAACTCAAAAAATTTATTTTAAATATTTTATGCAAAAAAAAACAATTATTATAAAGCAGAATCCGCAAGTAAGTAAAATTTCAATATATTTTTTATTATAATAGAAGATAATGAAAGAATCTTTCAAATTAAAAGATGATTTGAAGTTAGAATAACAGTCCGTTTTTCGAAAAAGTTCATTCCATGGGGAACTTAGACAGAGAAAGAGTGGCAAATTGCATCACGTGATTGTCTACGTCCAGGATGGGGGTCACGTGACCAATTTTCTCCAATTTCTTTTTTATTTATAGAGCTTTGATGCTCATGTAGAATCAAAAACTAGATTCAAAAGAGTAAATTATCGAACATTTCGTTTTTGAAAATCGAACCGGACAAAACTGGACATAAACAATAATCATAAAATTAGATTAAATACAAAATTTTATAAGAAATTATAATAACTACAATTGTTTTCCAAACAATTTTGAAAACAGACTTGAATGAATAAAATAAAA
>NW_017259210.1:292081-296794 GCF_001594045.1 Atta colombica | reverse complement strand
TATGGGAAAAAGTTCGTAGCGTTTTTCCCGCTAGATGGATCAAAAGTTATTTTATTTTGAAAATGGAAATAAATAAGGAAAAAATTCGTTACATTTTGCCGTATCACTACGATAAAGGCAAGAATGCTGCACGGGCTTGTGAAAAAATTTGCACTATTTACGGTGAAGATACTCTATCAAAATTAGCAGCACGGAAATGATTCGCTCGCTTTCGTGTTGGAAATTTCGTGAAAGATGAACCTCGCTCCGGTCGACCAATCACTGAAAAGTCCGATGAAATCATGGTAAAAATCGAGCGTGATAAGCATGTGAGCACTGTGGAGATTGTCAGGGAACTAAGCATCGACCACAAAATAATTTTAAATCATTTACACAAAGCTGAATACAAAAAGAAGCTCGATGTTTGGGTTCCTCACGAGTTGAGTGTTAGGAACATGATGGAGCGAATTAACATTTGTGATACGTTACTGAAACGGAATGAAATTGAGCCATTTCTGAAGAGAATAATAACTGGTGGATGAAAAATGGATCACTTACGACAATCAAACTAGAAAAAGAGCGTGGATAAAGAAAGGAGAGAAGGCGCAAGCAATCGCAAAACCTGGATTGATGAAAAAGAAGGTGATGTGTGTGTGGTGGGACTGGAAGGGAATCGTTCACTATGAGCTGTTATCGTCCAATCAAATAATTAATTCCGAATTCTACTCTGAATAACTGCAGAGATTACAACAAGCAATTGAGAGGAAACGACCAGAATTAATCAATAGGAGAGGTGTCGTCTTCCATCATGACAACGCTCGATCACACATCTTTGATGACTTAGCAAAAATTGCGAGAACTTGGCTGGAAAGTTTTAATGCATCCACCGTATAATCCTGATATAGCACCCTCAGACTATCATTTGTTTAGGTCTCTGCAGAATTCTCTTAATGATGTAAAGCTAGCTTCAAAAGAAGCCTGTGAAAATCACTTGAAGCAGTTTTTCGATCAGAAACCACAGAAGTTCTATCGCGATGGAATTATGGCTCTGCCCCAAAAATGGCAAAATATTATAGAAACTAATGGAGCATATTTGGTTTAAATAAATTGATTTCAATATTCTAAGAAAAACACTTTAATTTTACTAAAAAATCGCCACGAACTTTTTCCCATACTCAATATATTAGGTGTAGTAAAAAGAAATCCATTATTTTTCCATTCAATTTCATGCAAAAATAATGGATTTCTTTTTACTACACCTAATATAACATTTAACATTATACAATAACATTTTTGTTATATCATGTTTTTCTTCAGAGCTAGCACCTTCGCTTTCTCTCTCTGTACAATATCTGAATATATATACATATATATATATTTATCTCGTTTAAAAATTTTGGAGATTTCAAACAATGCTAATAAATCTGTTAAAGATTCGAGTTGATATCCTAACCTAACCTTTACACATATGTACATCAAAAGCAAGCGTTAATCTCAATTTTTCACTTTAAAACGAAAAAATATTGAGGTCACGAATTAAAATGAACTGCTGGCATTAGATTACGTGAAATAATCAACTTTATAATATTTATATTAAAAAACAATTGAGAAATTATTACCGATGTTTGGTATTTTAGAACCGTTCTACATGATACCTAAGTGTACTTGAGCACACTTTTTAAACGTAGCCCTAACGGAGCGCCACGAAAATTAGGCGACCTGTTAGAGCATGTATTGTGGAATACACAGTTTCTGATAAAGGTTGAAATTTTTATCCTCTGTTCTCTGTTCCTTTTATTGTGCGGAGCCCCTTACGTAATTTCTTATGTCGCACTAAATTTGATTTTATTATTTGAGTGTATTAACATATGATATCCAGTTTAACTTGTCAACTGGACACCAGACAAGATTCCTGAAAACTCGACAATCCGGGCAACCAGAACGTCAGGCAAAACCAGATGGTTGATAATCCTATGCCCATGCTCAATCAGAGGAGACAGGTCACGTGATGCAATTTGCCACTCTCTCTTTCCTGTGAGACAGTAGGTTTGTTCGCATCGCATGCTCTAACATGCTCCTATCATAGCATTTACTCACTCTAACGCTCATTGAAGTGAGTAGGAGCTATAGCAGAAGCACATTGGAGCATGCGACGCGACAAACCTACTGTCTCACAGTGTTGTTAGACGAGCCCAAAAACATAGAGAATGGGCTGCAAGATCCATGTGTCGAAATGGTCGATAAAAATAAGAGAGAGGGACTGTGGAAAATGGCCTTCTCTATTCTTTTCATGCCATTCAATAGCATAATGGGAGAGAGATTGGCTGTCTTCCATGGTCCCTCTCTCTCATTATTGTCAATCACATTTGAATACTACTTAGATAGGGATTGCGCAGTCCATTCTCTATGCTTTGGGTGAGCCGCCTTTTTAGGTTTTAATGCATGCGCAATTATAATACCAATGAGTACTACAAAAATCCAATAACGTGAAAAATGAAAAGCGCCGATCAACTAGATATCTTGTTCGCTATTACGCGTGAGAATCGAATAAAGGAGAAATAAATATATATGTGTATATATTATCCTAAAAGGATCCTCGACTCATTTCTCAGAAACGAAGGATCGCGAGTATTATATAGAAGATATTATATAGAAGTATTATATAGAAATATTATATAGAAGTGTAGTTTTGGCGGGATATCTTGCAATATGTAGATTAAGTAATCCACACTGTGATAAAAAGGTAAGTATAACACATTATATTATTATTATAATTTATATAATATTTGTGTAATATGGATCCAAATGTTGCTAAAGGAGCCATTAAAAAAACAGTATAGTAGAAAATTTCAAAATTCGTGGTTAGATGAGAACCTTTTTAAAAGATAATTGGCTCCCCATTTTGATTTAAATGGGGACTTTTTGCAGTATATATAATTCCAGCTTTAAATATTGTAAAACAGATTATATGAAGTATTCGCAAACGGTTAAACATATAGATAAAATAAAAAAAAATCAAAATCAAATCACTGGGTCGACTTAAATGCAATAATATTGTAAAAGATGTTTTGGCAAAACACGAAAAAGAAAAGCTAATTGAAAAGTTAAAAACATGTAAATTTTTTATTTTAATAAATGAAAGCATTTTACAAATACGAAATTTATATGCTTGCTCGTACGATATGTTTCCCCTAATGATAAGAAAATAAAAACGCAATTGTTGGAGTTATTAAGATGCAAGAGATTGTAGCGCGAAAAAATTTTTTTTAATTTTTAAAGAATTTTTTTCTATAAATGGAATTCCTTTAACAAATATCATTAGAATGGCAAGCGATAATACATCGGTTATGATTGGACGTAATAATTCCTTCTTTTCTAATTTAAAATCTGTTCCTGGTTTAATAATGTTAAATTGTATTTGCCATTCTTTCGCGTTAATTGCAGGCAAAGCCTGTGAAAAATTACCGCAAAGATGTGAAAATTTGATTAGAGGTGTTATTTCTTATGTTTCGGGCAGTGCAATGTAATTTTAAGAGAATTTCAAGATTTTTTTTAATGTTGAAAGAAACAAAATTTTAAAATTGTGTAATACTCGATGGCTAATTTTATATAAAGATTGCTTAATAATTGGGAAATTTTAAAAAGTTATTTTACTTTAGCAGAAGATATTTTGGCATTATTAAATGATAATAGTATTAAAGCTTATCTTTTATTTCTTAAATATTTATTAAATTTTAATATATTTAATGCCTTATTTCAATCACGCAAAATTTTAATACATAAATTATATACTTGTAGTAATCAGATAATTAGTGAAGTTGCTCAAAATTTTTTTTCCCGACTTTATATTCCCGAAATGAAATTTCTTTAAATGAAATTGCTACATTGAACGTAGACGATATCAAAATATTAAACATCTGATCAATATATATGTAGGATCAGAGTGAAAGCTTCTTATCGACTTAATCTCTTGAATTGATGCAACAAATTAAATTAAAATGTTTAGATTTTTATAAAACAACTCTTAAAGAAATAATGAAACATTTAGTTTATAAAGATTTTTTGAACAATTAAGTTCAACAACAACAATTTTTTTGAACAATTAAGTTTTTTAGATCCTAATGTTGCACTTTTTATTGAAAGTAGAGGTATATTTAAAGATTTGTTTAATATTGTCACGCAAATAGGAAACATTGATGTTATAAAACTCGCACTTGAATAGCAAAATTTACCTTTAAGTTTTAATACTTTAGAAAAAAAAGAATTAACTTTTTTAAAAATAAATGAAATGTGGAAAAAAATATTAAATTTAAAAGATTTTAATGATGAAAAAAAATTTCAACTTTAGAATTATTAGTAGAAACTGTTCTACTTCATTCTAATGCTGAACGAATATTTTGAATTGTAAGTGATGTAGAAATTAAAAAAATGTAATCGATTATTTAATGAAATCATTTCGGCCATCTGTAAAGTTCGATTGTATTTTCAATCTGAAAATATAAATTGTATAAGTTTTGAACCTGACATTTATAAAAGACATTTGGAATTTCATAACAAAAATTTATATTCAAGACATTAATTTTATTTTTAGTATTTTAATGATTATGAATGAATTATATTGTTCTTATCTTATTTTCATTTTATTAAATTCATATTTTTTTAATAAAGTTAGTGTTAATGTTCATTTTATTTTAATTTTATAAACAAGTATCTAGTCGAATTTTTCTTTTATAT
>NW_017259210.1:282082-291981 GCF_001594045.1 Atta colombica | reverse complement strand
TTGGTCCTATAATATTTAATATTTAATATTGTTTTCTTATTGCATGTTGTATCTAATATTTTTGCATTAAAAGAATGTATTTTTGTTTTCAGGATACTGGGTTTTTTTTGGCAGTTTTTCTTATCCTTGCAATGAATGTTGGTATTCTTTACAATTTCTGCCAAATAAAATATTTTCTATCATAATGCATTGTTTTTGTATAATTATTCCAAAATCTCTTATATTCTTTCTTTACATATTCTTTATTTCAGTACTGTATATAAATTATTTTATAGTAAATATATTAATAGTAATAGTAAATATATTTATTATTTTATGTAATTTTATAACTTCGATTATTGATTAACCAAAAAATTTTATGTAATTTCATAAAAATATCAAAATTGGGCACATACAGGACCCGTAAAAATCAGAATCTAATACTGCAGTGAGCTATACTCGAACGCGTTTGCGCTAAAAAGGTGGCTCACAGAGGCTCTCTAGGAAAACACAGCTACAAAAATTTCGGATTGACAAGCATGCAATTTTATCTCCAACGATATAAATAATTATATTTATATGTTGGAGAAAGAGAGAGAGAGAGAGAGAGAGAGAGAGAGAGAGAGAGAAATGAATACTTATATATTAATAAATTCTTATCGAACAATTATTTATTAATGATAAATTTCTTTTTATACATATGGAAATTCAATTTCGATAATCTTGTATTTAACATGTACAGACGAAAATTAATGCAGCCCAATAATTCTGATTGGTTGACTTTCTATTACTTTCCCGAGATTCTATTTTCCGAAAATCTGACTGTCATAGGACACAGCACCCTTAATATGGTTCTTTCTCTCTAAATCTGAATCCATGGATAATCACTAATTATTCAGTGGCACTTTGCATTGATAATCAGTGAAGTTCAATTAAAAAAGGAAAAATGTTTGAGCATTATATAACTAAAATACTGATATTTGCGTTAATTTCAATTTCTTCCAATTCTGTATTCATTGAATTTAAACATTAAAATAAGATTAATTAGATCACGCTATAAAGATTAGCTAAGTTAGGGATCTCACATTTAATTCACTGATTACTAGTGGCATACTTGGCATTGATATCAGTGATTATTCACTGATTCAGATTTAGAGAATTAATATGATTGATTCCTACACTTAGATCCAGCAAAAAGTTAAAGATAAAAATTAATCATATTGAAGAATCACTTAACTGATTAGAGTTTTCTCTACTGAACGTCACTGTAGTTCGTATATACTTAAATCGAGCAAAAAAATTAAAGACAAGAATTAATCATATTAAAAGATCGGATAAAGTTCCGAAAGGGTGAACCATCTGATATTCTTGTCTCGATATTCTGATCTCGCTTGATATACTACTGTATTTTGGTGTATACTGTATTGTGCTGATTGCGAATATAAAAATTGGCGACAAGGACATTTTCAAGATCAAACTTAAAAAACGAAGAAGAGTTCACTCTTTCGGATCTCTATCCAAAGATCATATTAAAGAACCACTTAACGGTCACTGATCTGTTTTAAAGATGCCTCTATCATATTTAACAAAGAGACTAGGAGCAATCACAAGTAAAGATAAACAAAATATAAAATAATGTAGCTTATTAGGAAATGTTAGAAAATTTTATTTTACATAAAATGTACATATTTATTTATGTTTTACAAAGCTCACAAAATGCTAAATAAAATTGATGAGAAACCAATGTGATCGCTAATCGTGATAAATATACGCCAATACGCTATATTATAATTTAAAAAAAGGAAAAAAATTGTAAACATTCTCACAATCATTCGATATATCGTTAACACACACTTGACATATCGTTAATCAATTTGTTTCGCAGCACTGTTGCGAGATTGATTTTTCTCAGCGAATTTGCATTTTGTTTTCTTTTGTTTTTGCGAATTCTGAGTTAATCTCAGTTACCTTTACAAGATCACAATATCTCTCACACTCTCCGCAATGGAATCTATCATACCATATGAATTATTATATTTATGATATAAATATAATATTAGGTGTACAACTTTGCTTCCGCCGTTTTTTTTCCGAAATTCGAGGCTTTATTGTAAAAAACTGGTTATATGATTTTATGATTCAAAGTATTGTCCATCGCTGGCCACTACTTTCTGCCATCTTTCGGGTAGCGTACGAATCCCGTGTCGAAAAAACTGGTCATCTTTTGAGGCTATCCACGAATCGATGCAATTTTTTACTTCTTCATAAAACCGGAAGTGCTGGTCAGCCAGGTCGTGTGCCATTGATCGAAACAAATGATAATCAGAGGGAGCAACGTCTAGAGAATACGGCGGGTGGGGTAGGACTTCCCATCAACGTTTCCAAGTGTGTCTTGACCACTTTCGCAACATGGGGTCGAGCATTGTCATGCTGCAAAATCACTTTATCGTGTCTCTCGTTGTATTGCGGCCGTTTGTCTTTCAATGCTCAGCTCAAACGCATCAATTGCGTTCGATACCGATCGCCTGTGATTGTTTCAGTCGGTTTTAACAGTTCATAATACACTACGCCGAGCTGGTCCCACCAAATACAGAGCATGACCTTGGAGCCGTGAATATTCGGTTTGGCCATCGACGTGGAAGCATGGCCGGGAACTCCCCATGATTTTCTGCGCTTGGGATTATCGTAATGAACCCATTTTTCGTCCTGTCACAATGCGATGCAGAAATCCCTTCCGTCTTTGCCTTTCAAGCAGCTGTTCACAAGCAAACAAACGCCGTTCAACATCTTTCGGCTTTAATTCGTACGGCACCCAATTTCCTTGCTTCTGAATCATTCCCACGGCTTTGAGGCGTTTTGAAATGGCTTGTTGAGTCACTCCCAATGATCGTGCCAATTCTTCTTGATTTTGACACGAGTCTTGCTCAAGTAATGCCTCCAATTCTACATCTTCGAAAACCTTCTCTCTTCCACCGCTATGCCGGTCTTCGACGTCAAAATCACCGTTCTTGAAGCGTTGAAACCATTCATGACACGTTCTTTCACTAATAGCGGCCTCATCATAAGTATTTGAGAACATTCGATGAGCCTGAGCCACAGATTTCTTCATATTGAAGCAAAAAATTAAAACCTCCCGCAAATGACGAGAATTTTGCTCGTAAATTGACATTTTCAATCGAGAATAACTTTATGATACAGACACAAATCAACTAATGTTTCTATGGGGTTATATTGACAGATGCCCAAGTTTATTGTATGACGTCTATGATCTATTTATTTCAATCACCACTTACCGCTAAAGCCATCTATAGGAAAACGGCGGAAGCAAAGTTGTACACCTAATAATATTTATATAATAAATAGTAGTAGCGCGAAATAATTTGAATGACTAAACGCAAATCAGGTGTGTTTATCATTTACGTGAAATAAATACTAGGGTGCGATCAGGAATTACTCTCAAATATAACTATAGTTTATTTTAGTAAATTTTAGCAAAAGTGCACTAGAGGTATCTGGACGTAACTCCTGAACGCATTCCTAATAGCGCACTACAATTGACTTAATCCTTATGAAAATAAAAATCAGAGCGTAAATCAGATGAAATGGAAGAGAAGTGTGAACGAAACTTTTAGAAGGCAAAAATTGGAACAATGAAATATAAAAAAAGCATTTATGCATATATTATTTTTTTAAATTCTGCCCATAGACTTTTAATTCATTTACCCAAAATGAATTCGGTATCTCACAATAGGAGCCTTTTCTCTATAAGTATGTTATTATTCATATATTGCATAGTTCTAAATATTTAACTGTGTGCGTACATTACTATTCACTTACATTGCATATTTCTTAGAAAATAAAAATTAATTAATTAATTATTGTAATACGTAGGCATTATAAAAGCCCCTTGAATGGTAAGTTGGCTGTGTGTGTGTGTGTGTGTGTGTGTGTGTGTGTGTGTGTGTGTGTGTGTGTGTGTCTAACTTGGAAAATAACACAAATAATCTTTTTGGATTAAAAGATATTAAAATTATCAATTTTAACCAGACTAGTCGCAATCGAAAGCTTCGAATATATATAAATGAAATTGTCATTAGATTTTTTATTACGATTTTAGTTTCTGAGATATTTTAATCCGGAATAAAAGAATTTTGGAGCTTGGTAGCGCCGCGATATTTATCTTCACAGTAACATTCACATCAAATGGCCCATTCGTTCGATCAACTTTTTCTTATTTACTTGACAGCGTCGCTTGATCATACTTTTAATTGGAAATACTGATATATTCCAATTAACTAAAAATAGGATAGGCGCATTTAACTTTAAATCGTTAGTACATGGAAGTTTATATATAAGTGAAAATTTAGTATAAATGGATAGACGTAGAAAGTCCGATTGCTATGAGCTATGGATTTCTTAATATTTGCTTTTGTACTCTATACATTATCTAGATTTCCGAATTATTTTCGGAATTTATTAGTAATAGATTTCCAAGTAGAGTATAATAACTTTTACAATACATTAAATAGATCAAACATATTAAAAATCCTGGTTTGAACCATTAGTATGTATTTCCAAATACAAATCAGATATAATTTAATCGTAAATTCCAGATAAATTCTTAATTACCTAAAATTACAGACATACAAAATAGATTTTTATGTGAAAATCCCACCAAAGCCCAAAAATTAGTAATCTAAATATAACCATATTTGATTTTAATATATCTCAAATTTAGTTTAAGTAAAATCCTATATGTCCAAATTTTGTATAAATTTTGTATTATTATTTGTACAAATATGATCAAATACATTTTATATCTGGACATATCTAGAATTTAGTGCAGACCTTGCTCGATTTTTGCTGCCAACCTGCTGTCAAGTTATGTCAGCAGACTCTGGCTCGCAATCTGCTATCAGATTCTGTCAGCAGATTCTGCTTAATTTTTGCTGCCAGTTTATTTGCATAGAATATTAACAGGTTCTGTCAGTAGAACAGCAGCAGATTGAGTTATGATCAGTTTGCTAACATCTTCTGATCAAATCTATCACCAGCCTATCGACATCCTGCTAACATTTTGTTATCTGGATATATTTTTGACGGAATGTTCGACTGCTTGATGTGGCTGTTCGATGATAATTTTCTCAAGAATTTGTATGAAGAAATTGAATCTTAAATTCATGTAAAAAACAATTGTATATCTTACCAGTTTTCAGTAATAACTATTTATTATTTATTTTTTATTTACATTCAACAGTATTTCAACATGATTTATTTAAAATAATTTATTCACAATCTTAAATTAATTTTTTTTCCTTTTATATTTGTTATTTATTCATTTTTTAATCATTTTTTTATTAATTAAATAACATATGCAATAATAGTTTCGATTATGAGAGTAAATCGTTTTCACAGAACAAAATCCATTATATTCTTCTTTCTTCTAAACTAAGAAATGTATTATCCTAAATAACCAGAATTACTAATTTCTGATGACAAAAAGTTGTTCCCTTTATCTATTAACATAGCCTTTGTTTCGACATCCAATTCTTCAAAACCTTCTGTCCGGATTACAGTCGTCATGTTTTTAAAATAGAAGTTAAAGCAATATTTCATCAATTCCTAAAGAATAAATGCTATACATATAAGCGAATTTAAAAACATGTAGGGTAGAGCGAGGCTAGTTGCGCTAGAGACGTATTCGCGTCCACCATTTTTATTCCTTTTCCTACTTCTTCCTCTGTCCTCATTCCATCACTGAGCTGTGACAGGTTATGATCATTACAGGTTACGATTTGTATTTGCTGCTTGAAATTTTGTAGCTCCTTTTATTCCATTTTTGCTGTCAAAATCAGTTGAATCTATTATAATATTAGTGCAAGACTTGAAGAGTGTCAGGCGTTCAGATTATTTCTAGATAAGGTGCCAAATATGTACGTCAATTTGAAGTAAAGGATTGAAATTTCTCATCTGTGAGGAAGTGTAGTGATGTTTATTCACAAGTCATGTATTTATTTTACAGCAATACATTAAGTTGTCGGCGAATATTATCCGCAGGAAATTTAAATAATCGAATACTTTTTTCTGATTTATTGATACAGTTTACCGCAACGCAACAAGGCATTTTATAAATTTTTTTGCCTTCGTTAATATATAATATTTCAGATTTTTTTATATCCTTCTTTTCGTCTCTTTTAGTCTTATGGTAAAATTTCGAAAAGCGGAAATATATAAATACGAAGCTACAAGGTTTCCAACAGCTCAAAAGCTATAATCTATAACAACCATAATCTTCTCAGCTCAGCAGCAAAGTGGGAACAGAGCAAGAAGTGGGGAAAGGAATAAAAATAGTGGATATGCGATCACGTTTATAGTGTCTTAAGTTGCACATAAAGGCAGGTTGGTCAAATGCAAATATTTAAATAACCAAAATATATAGATACGTCTATACTTGCGTAATATAGCACAAAGACAGAGATTACTGTGCCTTAATACAATAATTCGTGTCTAGCTGTCAATAGCCAAATACATTTTTCATTTTCATATACCAAAAATAAAATTATTAGATGAGTATTCCTTTTGATCTATTGATCTATTGATAATTAAAGCGATTAATAACAATCATGTGTTTTTGGATATAAGTTATTTTTTAATTTTAATGTTCAAGTTGCTATTTTATTTACAGTTATGGTTTTTCAGTTATAAAAAATATTTCAGTCAACACTAATATGAGGCTTGTTGGACCCAGTATCCATAACGAACCTCAGTTGCTCAAATAACATCTGTCTTTATTGATACTTTTTATTCTATTTTAACGATTAAATATAGATTTTATGTTTAATTATTATTATAAAGAGTAAAGATTTTCTAATTTTGTTAATAATCATTTAAATGAGAATGTATTATAAATTATTACACTGTTAATAAAAATTTGATTAATGTACATAATCCTTTCAAAGTTTTTAATCATATATAATCTCACTAAACAATTATCTTCATACTTCAACTTATCCTTCGAGGATGCTCAATATGCCCAATAAGTAGCATATTGATCTACTTTGCATTTTTATAATTAACGTTTTTTTTTTCTTATTTATGAGATATTAAGATTTATAAGTATTCAGTTATTGAGCCAAATGAACATGCAACATTTTAAAGCATTTACCATTAATCTATCATAATTATATGAAGATTTATAATTTAAAAAAAAATGTCAACTAGCTCCGCTCTACTCTAATATAAAGATATATTCTTACAACTAATGAATTTTGCCTAAGGCTATGGTTAAAGTCTCACTACAAATGCTTTGAAGCGTTCGATTGATCAATTAGAAAAAAGAATTTTACATATTGACCAATCAAAAATTGCTTTAAAGCATTCGTAGCATCGCGTTAACTGTATCCTAAAAATGATATTGGCAGCTGGATAACTTTAACAGAACCGGGTGTGGCGAGTGAGACATTTACCTCATGTAAACAATTTAAAGGGAGCGCAAAAAATGGCAATATAATTTCCTACATATTCTAATTCATTAACGATGATTTTAAATTACGGTTCACTTGATAAAACATTAAATTAAAGTTAATGAAAAATTATTTAAGGTCATTATTAGTTAAGAAAAATTATACAGGCCTGCAGAAAAAAACTTTATCATGTACTGAAGACTCAGCTGGAGACCCAGTTATTCTTATGTATTTTGAATCATTAAATACAAATCTGACATCAAAATAGGATTATCCAGGATAAATTTTCAATCTAGAACGAAAAAATGGATCAAAACCTTCGAAATCTCTGCTTTTATTAATATATTCTAAAACCATTGATAAAAAACTTAAAATTAATCTAATCTAGACTATATTAATTTTTTTTAAAATTAAACCTAGACTATATGTTTCCCGAGTTGAGAAATATTTATCAGCCGTCAAGAAATATTGTACTGAACGCTCTGAAATACTAATATGCTATTACAAAAAGCAATCCTTAATATCTCAATTGATGGACAAGATACCAACAAACGCCACATTTACGTTCTCTGCATTTCTTGCAAAACTGAAATTCTTTAATTGTTACAATAATAATTGTTATAATAATAATATAAAAATATAAGTTTTTATGTAATATAGTCTTTTAGTTTAATAGTCGTTTTTATGATATAATAATTAATATAATTCATTTTATATTTAAATAAAAAATTTATTGATCTATTATTTGACGGCCATTAATTAGCTAAGTTATATTTATTTTAAATATGAAATCAAAAAATTGTATATCGAATTTGGATACAGTGCATCATTATCGGATAAGACGACAAAACAATTAAGCTGCTGAAAACGATTTATCGAAATATTAATTATGTGATCGATGATGTATTTATGTGAACGCAAAAATAAACCAGCGCCCGAATTTTATTGATAAATAATTTCATACCGTTTTTTAATCGATTTAAATTGATTCGGAGTGGTTTCGAATTAAAAAAGATCAACTTAATCCATGATTAACTTCCCAAGCGACTGTATTATTATATTAATGTGGATAATATTTGTAATTTATTCGAGGCACACACATATATGTGCTTTATCCTTACGAATAAATTTATCCTTCAGAATTAATACTATATTTATTGGAATATTTTATAATTTTATCAAAAATTGCTTTTGGAAAGCACATGTCACTAGAAATGCGATTTGTAGAAAAATTAAAGTTAGTGAGATATATGTATAGAAGTTTTAGAATCTTTGTAAAAAATTTATCCAAATACATTACGTTGCAATATTGCTGGAACGTTTTGTTGCAATATAACAAAAAGCGGACATCTTAACATTGTTGGAATTTTGCGACAAGGGTTCAGCAACGTTTCACAACCACCAATATTGCAATGTTTTAATCATTCTGCAATGTTTCTGCAATCTTTCTGTGCTATATGAGATCCTATTGCAGCACGCCTTCGTTCGTTTCATTACCATGGTGGATCAGAAAACGAATTATTCTATACATTCCCTTTCGGGGCAATTGTCATCGTCTCCAGCATTCTCCATAATAGCAGATACTTGTAAGTTTTCACCTACGTCACTATATTTGCATGTAATTCTCAACTCAGGAAACATATGGTTTAGGTTTAATCAAAAGTTTTTTGTCAATGATCTTAGAATATATCAATAAAAGCAGAGATTTCGAGGTTTTTGATTTATTTTTTTCGCTCTAGATTGAAAATTTACTCTGATTGTATTTTTATGTCAGATATTCATATGCAGTGACTCAATAAAAATACGTAAGAATAGGTGCTGATCTTTACCCCAGCACATTATACTTTTTTTTTTGTGGACCTGTTATCAAATACCGAAAAATATAGGAAATCTTTCAATTGAAAATGAAAGACTACCCAGTAAATGAGAATGGTTTAAAATGGATTGAAATTTTTTCTATTTGCATACGTATTTTAAATACTTTTTTTGAATTTAATTGAATTCAATTGGATTCGATTAGATTCAATTGGATGCGATTGGATTGAAAAACTGCATTTTCTATTCAAAATTTTGAAAAGAACAGTTTCATAATATATTGGGTTGTCCGAAAAGTTCAGCCGGTTTTGAAGGAAAATTGAAACGCAGAAAATTTAAATTCTAATATACATTTATTAAATTATATAGGTTAGTCGACACGAACTTTCCAGACAACCCAATATATGTTGTGCAGAAAAAGCTAATATTATTTTTAGATTGAAAGGCATAGAGACATGCTCCATGTAATTCCTATAAATGAATACAAAAGCATTCAGGCTTGAAAAGCATTCATTTTAACATTCGTGAATCAATATTTCTGAAAATCTGAATCCATTTCAATTCATTTTCGTTTGCTGGATATAGATTTTGATATAATAATTGATAATTTCGCATCTATCAAAAAATATTATTGTGATTTTA
>NW_017259210.1:264096-281982 GCF_001594045.1 Atta colombica | reverse complement strand
TAATATATATACATTATTAATTACTATTAATTAATATTTCTTATTGCACAGTGCGACAAAAATCGATTCTTTTTCCTCTCATGAAAAATTCAAAGAGATTCTGAAGTAGATGTTAGGAAAGCATACCTGTGTGTGTCGATACTGACTGAAAAATTTTCTGGGCAATAAAAAAGCCGACAATTACAAACAAATTATTGCTGAAATGATTTCGGCTTTTCATGCAATGAAAGTTATGTCGCTCAAAATACACTTTTTTCACAATCATTTGGATTTTTTTCCACCAAATTTGGGTGAATTCAGTGAACATAGTGAACATTTTCAAGACATTGAGAAAACATTTCAAAAGAAAAGACATCAGACACATGCTTGGTAAATGTTGTTGGTCTATTATTCATGATACAAAACCGGAATCATATAAATGTCAATTCAAACGACAAAGATTCTTATAATAATTATAATTATAATTGTATTATTATTATTATACAAAAATTTGAAAATATATGAAAAAAAAATTCTGTTATTTTTTTTTGTATTCGGACTTATCGCATAATTTTGCATGCAAAAACATTAATTATTTATTTTAAAAACTTATCATATAATTTAACAATTGGAAAAAGCCAATATGAAGCAAATACGATAAATGACTGCATAAAAAATGTTAATGACTTGATCTGGTAAAACGCTGAGACACGGGTATTTTTTTTTTACATCTACTTTCAGAATCTCTTTGATTTTTTCACAGAAGGAAATGTTTGTAGTACTATTATATTTTACATGTCATAAAGAAATATTTTTTACTAAGGAGCGCATTTTTTTATTCTTCTTCAGATACCGAAATGCCTAGTCTCGGTTTTGAGCTTCAGAATGGAATATACATTTGTTTATAAAGTAAAAGATTCGCGTCTAGGAATTTTAAAGGGAAGGATGTTTTACTAGAGTAGAAAGAAAAAATGGAAAACATCCCAGTTGAAATTAATATGTTAATCCCATTATAAATTCTGCAATATTTTTATCATACAATAGAAAGAAAAATCCGTAATAAAAACAAAAAAATAATACTATCAGTTACCTCCTTGTGATGTCCTTCGTTCATACCGTTGATAAGATTAAAAAGGTACATGACGTTCGATATATTAATTATTTTCTTTACTTTTCGTATACAATCCATCTGGAGATTTTTCTCGCATAATGTATCTGCCAATCGCAAAAGATCTGCAACAAAGAGATATTTTAATCGCGAATTACATATGTAATATTCGGCACATTTAATTCAAACTCACCCAATAGGTTTTCAAAAGATGATAGGTTGATCCTACCGGTATATAAATATTCTAAAAATTTTTTATAAACGACATATCTATAATAATTATTCATGATGACTCTGTCAAGAAAAATATATTGAAATATTATAAAGAAATCAAACAAAAAGTTTTTTCTTAAATATATTTTTTTTTGTAAAAATGTACCTTTGTCTATTTTCAACATAATTAGTTTGGAGCATACTTCTAAAATATGTAGAACGAATCTTTAGGATAGCTTTGTGAACATAAATTGATTGTTTCTCGACTATTATCGTCAGATCACTTGTTGACTTTAAAAACAGAAACACGAATTAATTATTAAAGTTGCACATGTGTATTATGTAATCAAATCTTTCCTTTTATTACGCAATAAAAAAATGTAATAAAAAGAAAGTCATTTAACCCTCAGTACTTATAAAGGATTAGTGGAACCCTCTCGATAAGTCAGACGTTTTTTCCGATCTCTTTTTACTATAAAATTTTTTTATTTTATTATAAAATATCTTTTGCGCTGACATTTTAGACTTTCTAACTCAAAAATTCTTTTTCTTAATCTTCAAACAATAAGTAAAAAAAATTAAAATCGATACATTACAATTTGAGATACAAGCAAAAGAAAATGCTAGGTTATAAATATCTGGTGGTAGATAGGAACTTTTTTGAAATGTGGATACTGAGGGTTAAGATATCAAATTACAAACCGAGAGATATTATTGAAAAATATGACTTTATCAAGGAGTTAAAATAAAACTGTGATAATCAGTATAATCAATTTCGAATTGTAAGCATTTTCAATTAATAGCTTGCTTGCGGTTTTTAACATGCCATCAATTGCAAGAGTTGAAAATTTTTGACATCTTTTAAAGATTCAAAACTAAATTGTAAAAATAAATCGTACTGCAATTCTTATGATACTTCATTAAAAATATTGAATTCGAGAAGCAAATAAACACACAGAATAAAGTCTAACCTGATCGTTAAATGCAGTTTCCAAATCATTTAATATGTGAAATTCTTCATTTGTGAATTCACAGGGCACGGACATTGGTGAATGAGCTATCATCGAGTTGGATATGTCAAACACGTTCGTATATTCACAAATAGCAGGTTTTTTAAATGATATGTCAAAAATAAAACCCCACGCGTACATAAGTCCATCCTTGCTAGACTTGACAAAATTATTGTAATCAATGACAGCGATGTCCGATACTTTTTTTACATTAGCTATATTTATCTACCGACCAAAAAATTCTCTGGTTTATGCTTTCCTATTCTTTTCCGGTTTGTCATAATACAATTTCAGAAATCATTTACCATGATAGGAGACAAAACGTCATCATTGTAATACAGATTCAATCGTCCATTAGCGTTTGAACCCCAGCCATAGATTTTCCCTTTATCACTTAGAGCAAGTGTATAATCTTTCCCACAAGCTACCTTGACTAAATTGAGATAGATTAGGTTATTCTATATTCTTCTTGCAGCCATAAATTCTTCACGTACATCTTTACATTTTTAGGAATGTGTTTTAAAAAAAATTACCAATTGTTTTGCCTGTAAATTCAGCTATTTTACGTGGCTCTTCTATGAAAAATATATCTGAGGTTTGAATAGAACTGGTAGAAGTATTCAATTCCTCATACAAAATTACACCCCAAATGAACGTTTTGCAATTATTCGTAACTACCACATAAAAATTAGTTCCGCAACTCATGCATGTAATCTTCTCTTTGACTTTTATTTGACATATACTGCATTTTTTTCCTTCGCTCCAAACTTTTGTATAATATACCTAAATTAAATAAATGTAATATACCTAAGTGAAGTTTGTAAAGTTAATAATTATTATTACTAATGTATTCATGATGATATCGTCGTAATACTTTACTTTGCCATCATCAGTCAAAGCGAGAAAATTAAACGAGTTAGTTGCAGCTTTTATAATTCTTGTGTTGCTCCAATCAATCTTATGGGAAGTATAACATATATATTGTGAGAGCTTCACAAGATTTAACATAATTTCATTTTCAACCTCATTGTCTGTAGATTGAATTTCAGAATTGAATGTAATTTTTGCACTCGTATCTTCCCATGCATATTTCTTTTAAAAAGATAACGTAATCATTGATTTATTTAATTAAATTAATTATACAAGATGTTATTTTTTTAAATTGAAATCCTCGAATATTTCACTTTTCCTTAATAATACGAAGAAATTTTTCAAATAAAATTGAAACTGTTTCGAGAAGTACATATTTTGATCATACTTTTTTCTAGGTGGGAGCGCTAAAAAAATACAAAGGTCATTTCCACTATTCTAAATAAAATAACATGATTTTTTTATATAATATGATTCTTCTAATTATTCTACGTATAAAACTTATATAAACAGAATATAATATGTGGGATCATTTGGTAATGAAAACGCAATTGCTTATTTCTAAAATTAATCGTTTAACTTCATATTTTTTTAAACAATTATTTCTTTACACAAATTGATTTTTTTTATTCTGTTTGTAAAAGTATTCAGACGCAAGTGAGAGTAAAAAGTATTCATACAAGGAAATTTGTTTTTTTATAAAAAAAAAATCTTTATAAAAAATAAATTAATTAGCAATATATATATTCTATTCTAATCTATATTCTATTCTAACATAAATAAACGAGCTTCTCGATTTTATGTATTTCTGATTTTAGAAGCTAAATTTCTTATCTGTACGAATACTTTTTGAATATTTAAACAATACAATTTTTAATTTTTATTTATTTTTCGGATGATATATTTTATATAATTACACATTTTTTTGATATATATAATTTTTAAGAAACATGCAGTCCATTTTATTCTTTATGAATAAATTATTAATTATCCAACAAGAAATGATCGTCAATTAAATGTCAAATCGACATCAAATTGAAATCATCGTATTTATATCGATTCGATATCAATTCGATGAGTCATTTCTCCCTGGATAATATTTACTTTTTAAAAATAAAGTTTTTTTAAAAAATATTTTCTCTGTGCGAATATTTTTTGTATGAATGCTCAATATGACAACAAAATGTTGCAATTTATTCCGCTCAGCGATTCTGACAGTATAGAGGACAATTTCTGTGACTAACATTTTTCTCCTTACTCTATCTAAATGTCCCATTATCATTAAAATGACAAAGTAACTTGTGACAAAAGAGAATTAATAAATTGTAGATATATATGTCACAATAAGTACACGAAATTAATTTTTTTTAGAAAGTTTGGACATTTAAGAATACGATAACATAATTTTTTTTTATTTTCTTAGATATGTAATAAATATGTAATAAATATGTAATAAATTCTTAATTTATTACATATTTATTACATATTTATTACATATTTATAAAAACGTTGTTTTTGTAGCATTTAATGACATGTATTCGAAATTGTCCCAATTTATGACGCATATTAATCTACTGATAGGTGATACAAAATACATACGTCCCTAATATTGATATGTAGATAAAGAAACGTCCTTATTACTGACATCCAGTTAAATAATCTTAATTTAATTTGAATTATTTTTAATCGTATCTATAGATTGCCACTATTTGTACTCAATATGTTGTTAATTTGATTAAAATATTAGACAATATAATATATTATAAGACCGTATATGTGATAACACAAACTATAGAAATCAAAGCCTTACACGGTCTAACTGGATTTTAAATGTTTGTATGATTCTTGTGTGAATTTATATACTACGTATATAGTTCTTAGAAACACGCGCCGAAATGATTTTTCGGTGTTGAAATGCTAAATCCACTAAACTATCACAATAATATCACGAGTTAAATTGACTACTAATTAAACAAATTTTTACTTATTCGCATCTTCGAAATGTTCTTAATAATGTTGAATGACATATTAAAATCTGTAAATAATTAATTTTTATTGCGAAAAATATTCTCTTGGCTGGGAGTCGAACCGGATCTCTTGCATTCCGTGCGAGCGTCCTAAGTCTATCGAGACTGAAATTTGTTTTTAAATTCTGCAAGATTAAATAAATTACGATATTAATATTATTTCCTAATTTAATAATAATTAATATTTATAAATTATATATTTCATTTAGTAGGAATGTTTTTATTGTTTTATATGATATTTATTTGAAATGTCAATAATAAAGACAAACAAAATTTGAGTATGATTAATGATTAATGACACATGCATTAATTAACATAATATGTATTTTTGTGATATTTTCAGTTATTATTCATACAATGTTTTTAATATCTATTTAATTTAAGTGCTTACTTTTCTTTACTTTTAGTTCAATAATAATAATAGTTAGAATCATTTGACGAAAAAATCGTTGATATTAATTGTTGCCTTACAAGAGTGCCTTACAAGAGTGCCTTAGTGAGCATTTGTTAAATTTGTTATTGATAATATGCTTACAATTATAATATTTTAGCGTTTACAAAAGCGTTTAATTTTATTCAAAATTCGTTATAATAGATGACATATACAATTTTGAATACTAACACATTTTTGAGAATGAACAACACACATTGATCTATATAATTGATTCATTAAGAAAAACAGTCACGATTGTAACTAATTGGGACATTTACTTTAGTTATGTCTTCTTATTCTTTCATAAGACTAAACCTTAGGATTCTCTTAATATGTGGAATAAAGTATAAAATATCTAGCTTTGATGTATCTGCTTAATATTTTTATTTGTATGTAAAATAATTATGCAATCATATTATATTTAAAAAATCATAATTTCATTTAAAAAACTAAAGTTCTTTAAATCTTTATGGTGCTTCCATCTAAAAAAAATTAACATAACCAAAAAATACGTTCTTCTGGAAACTGCTACTTCAATTTTATACGAAACGTTTTTTTATTTCATAAAAAACAATTGAGATATTCAAAATTTTCAATTTCAGTATATCGCCCTTTATGGGTTAGATTCAATGAATTTAGTTACATTGTATTTATATCATAAAATAAAATAATGTAATTTAAATCCTTACAGAAATCTAATACCAAAACTGGCCAAAAAATAATCACTTATTTTCAGTAAAAGTTGCTGTTAACAATATTTTTTAATACTCAAAATAAATGATTAATTGCGACCAGTACTAGTATTAAATTTTTATAAAGAAAAGTAATCCAAAAATTAATAGAGAGTTGATCATACATTTAGTAAATTTATAAAATTGTTGTCAATCATACTATGAGCTTGTTCAATACATTATGGTGTAAAAAATATGTAAAAAATAAATTTTAATCTCTTATAACTTTATATTGTAAAACATTATGCATTTATTACATGCACATGATAAAAAACAACATGATATAACAAACATATAAAAAATTAACGCATCAAATGTATTTGGCATATATGTTAACGTTAAATATATTAAATATACTCACTTTTCCTTTATAGGACTATTGCTTTTATAAAATACATAGTTAGTGATACATGTCATAAGTTTTACTATTTTTTCTAAAGACATTTATAAAGGCAAAATTATTCTTATAAAATACATATATACAAAATACATATATACATATATACATATATACATATATACATATATACAATTATAAAATTACATATATATAATTTTTTCATTTCATGTATTTTATTTATTAAGAGATAAAAATTATAATCTTCTTTTACACTTTGTGTACTTTATATTATATTTTGCTCTATAATGTAATTTTTAAATGTCAAAAAAATTCAGCGAAGATTCATTCTAGTAAAATATGAAATGTCAATTTTTATTACGATATATAAATTGTTCATGTACCTCAACGTCTTGAGTAATCAAAAAAGCATTGCCCTTATCTGTAATATTGGCAATCAACAACTTTATTATTTTATTGAACATAATATCCACTTTTGTCGGATGATGTTTTTTTTCTATATGGCCAGTACCATTCTTATAATCGATGCACGATTGCAGTGCAAGCCTTGGATAAAAATAATTACAATTGTTATTAAATATATATATTGCCGTAAATACAAATAAATAATTAATTAGGAAATTAATGTATCTCGTTTTGTGTGAAGAAAAATAAGTGATGGTTGTCGGAATTTCGATTTATTTGAAAGATTGCAGATTGAGCTAAAATAAATATGAAAAGAACAATATTGCGTATGGAAGGAATTGTAAGAATTGCAAGAAATTAGCAAAAAAAATCTAAAATTTTTTAAGTACTCTTTTGAAATTTTTTAACTGTAATTTGGTTTTTGCTCAAGTTTTGTTGATCATGTTTTCTTGTATGGCCATAAGATCTGATCGTATAATGATATTTTGTAATTAATATTGATGATCGTGATCCTGTGTGCCGTTTTACAAAGACAAAAAACCGCTTTTTTTAAAATTTAAAAAATTTTTTATAAAATTTAAAAAAATAGAAGAAAGGAAGATTTCTTAAGAAATCTTATACGCATTATCTATGCTCATACAGACGTAAAAAGTATAATAAATTTAAATTTAAATGTGATAATTCTCACATCACTTTTTTACTTAATAATAATAAGCTATTACGTTGCTTTTATCGTCTGCAAGTTATCCAGTTCTAGTTACCTACATGGACAATGGAACAAATCAACGTAAAATCTTAAATCTTTTCATATTGTTTCTTATTCTCAATCTTCGCGTTCTCTTTTCAACGCTTAAATGTGCGTATGTTCATTTTGTTTTAAGTATTATATAAAAATTTTTGGGAATCTTAATCAATATACAAACGAATGTCTTCTTGTATTTTTTTTAATTTTGACTTTCGCAATCGTAGAATAAGTCCGTATAAATCTATAATAGATTTTTAAGCCTTAAGCCATAAGAAATAGACGAATCATAGTCAATTATTTCCCTTCAATTGAGAAATTTCTTACAGCTTAATTATTAAAACATCTATTAGATTATAGATCCAGATTAAGAGTCTTTACACATAAATTTTCATTGTCGCATATGTACAAACAAGAATTTAATCACATTTATATTATAAAGTAATGTAATATGCCGCTGAATAATTTTGGCTAAATCAACGTACTAAAAATATGAGTCTAATTCTGGATTATTAATATCCTTCTATTATTATTTCAAAATTATTCGTCGATGTATATTTAAAAAAATAGAACAAAAGAAACTTTAAACTTACCAACGTTTGAAAGTAATTAAATCTATATTTTGCTGTTTCTCATTATTCTCTCTTATAAAGTTTTCATGAAATTTGAGTGAAATAGACATGATAATGATCGATACGTTACACTAAATACAATTTGTAAAAATATTTATTAAATATCTTATTTAACAATATCTTATTTCACAAGTGATGATTGAAATCAGGAAAACGAACTCCTTCCTTGAAATATAAATTTACCCTCGCGTTATCCTGAGAGACCAATATAAATATTATCTATTTAGGGTTTGTGTTCATGATGCTAGAACATAATTTAAGTTATTTATATTAGAAATTAGCTTTTATGACCTATACCAACTTGAAATATTAAATCAGTGCTATAAGTTGTGAGTGATTCTAATCGCTACGTGATCAAATGGAACATCACCGTTGTTACCGATTAAGATTAATAAACTATTCCACACGGAATGTGCTCTTGTTGTTAAATTCTTCAACATATTGCTGTGCATTTATTTACAAGATGATCCACTTAAATCGAAATATCTTATTTATTTTTGATGATATAAAAAAATATTTCGAATGGAACTATTTCGAGGGAGACATATTTTAATCATGTTGTCTTTTTTCTAGGTGGAAGCGCTAAGAAGATATAAAAGTCACTTCCACTTTTTCAATATGTGATTTTTTTTACACAATAGGATTTCCTAATTATTCTGTATATAAATAATTATTCTATCTGTATGTAAATAATTATTCTGTATATAAAGGTATTAAGGTGAATCAAAAAACCAATATTTTATATTTTATTCTGACACATATTGACATAAAATGCTAAATAAATTTCTTTCCATCAACTTTCATCTCATTATTCTGTTCATAAAAGGTATTAAGGTATCATCAAAAAGTTATTAGTTAATTAATAGTTTATGAATTATTTAACACTTTATGTCAATATATGTACCAGAATAAAGTGTAAAATATCTCGTAAACTACTAATTCTTTTTATATCACTGCTTCAATACTTTTATATGCGGAATAATTATAATTATAATTAAAGGAATTGTGTAAAAAGTCATACGATTTCATTTTAAAAATTGGAGATCTTCATCTTTTTGGCGTCACTTAGAAAAAAATGACATGACTAAAATGCCCTTCAAGTTTCACTTTCATTTAGAGATGAAAATGATCAAATTTGATAATAACTTATCCGGTAAATTATGTTATATTACTTGGTAATTTTTTGAGGCTGATTAATTAATAATTTTTTTAGGTAAAATAATAATTTTAAAAAATTACATAGAAAAATAAAGTATAATAATTTAAGAGTATTTAGTCATTAAGTTAAAAACGCTTTGTTTAACTTAAATTTTCATATATTGATATAATAGTTAAACAATCGACAACGTTTAAGGCAGGGATGCCAAACCAGGGACGATTTACGACGAAAGTGGAGCACTTGCACGCCATTCACATCGTGCCTAGTAATTTCTCATTGCTTCACCAATGAAATTATATTATTTTTAATTAATCAATTAATAATATGGACGATTGATGTATACCCGCGAACACCATCAGTCGACGACCTAGAGATCGATTCTGTATCTTGAAGGTAAAAATTATAAAAGTGAGCGAATTTATTAAAATATTGATTATTTCATTGGTCAATATCTAGTAAATTTGCTCGCTTTTGTAATTTTCATTTTGTTTGAAAATACAGACCCCTAACGTGACAAGTAACCACACACTTAAGGAGTTGCTATATGTTCACATATGTAGACACGTTTTGTTCTGATTAAATAATATGTTTAGATTTAGTCAATAGCCCTGTTATTCTATCAGCGATTTCTATTAGAAGAACGTTATTTTATTTTATACAGCCTATATTTGTATAATACATAAAACTATAAAGACAAAAAATATAGCCAAAATTATATAATAATAAATTATTATACAATAAATTATCATTTAACCACAATTTTACTATAAGTAATTGTAAAATTGAATTTGACGGTATTTTTACAGCTCTACTTTCATTTGAAACATTTTTTTTTATATCATCATAAATAAGCGAGATATTTTAGATGGTCACCCTGTATACGTAGAGTAAGGTTGCCGAAATCGCACCACTTTTTACTTAATTCATAATTCAGAAATTATAAAGTTAAGTTTTTTACAACACTATAAACTGCACTCTTTTCTCTTTCTTATTAATTAAGTAATTTTTTCATAATTTTTTGGCGCCATTATAACATTTATAATGAAGATTCTTTTCAATATGGTACGATTCTGGCAACGAAGAAATTCAATGCACTAAAAGCAGCATCGAATATGGGAAATTCCTCAGTTCAATATGCATGCACGTTTTACAAGAGATCATCCGAATATGAGGAGGAAGTATAAAGAATATTTTAAATATAAATATGTATGAGTAAATATGTACTCTCTCGTATTTTCACCTCCTCCCCTCTCTCCCCCCACATACATATACAACACGCACACGCACATTTACAAAATCCGATCAGCAACCTGTCTGTGGTACCAGGATAATATATGCTAATATTGGCAGTAATTGAATAAATTGCATAAGTAAGTTTGATGCATTGTATCTCTTCGAAAAAAAAATCGTACAAAACTTAATTTTTTTTTAATTTATAAAAGAAAGGTCCATACTTTACCATAGTTATCATGACATTTACGAAAAAAATATACTCCACCCCGTAGCGTACAACAAGCGCAAATTTCTTAAAAAAAAACACATCCTTATTTTTAAAAAATCCTAGGAGATAGATTCAAAATCCATTGAAAACTTCGTAAAGTACAGACTTTACTTTTGAAAATGAAAAAGGAAACTTTTCAATGAGATTTTTCACGGAGTCACGCTTAATTGAATTTATGCGAAATTTGATATAAATTTACCTATGCGATAATTTTGTTGACGAATGTATACGTATATAATTTTGATGGATTGCTCGAGTACTTCACGTGGTTCTTTGATGAAAATTTTCTTAAGAGTTTACGTGAAGGAATATTCAAAATTTTTACTTGATCCTTAAAATCCGTATAAATTATATATTTTGCTGTTTTCAATAATCATTATTTATTATTTATTTATTTTTCATTTACGTCAACATTCAACAATATTTAAATATAATTTATTTAAAATAATTTAATCACAATCCTAAATTGATTTTTTTCCTTTTGTATTTGTTATTTATTTAGAATTATTTAATCATTTTTTATAAATCGAATAATACATGCAATAATTGTTTCGACTAAAATAATAAATCGTTTTCACAGAACAGTATCCATTATGCTTCTCCTCTCTAAAGCAAGAAATATATTATTTTAAATAACTAGATCTATTAATTCTTGATGAAAAGAAATTTCTCCCTTTATCTATAAACATAGCCTTTGTTGCGGCATCCAATTGTTGAAAACCTTCTGTCCGTATTACTTTCGTCATGTTTTTAAAATAGAAGTTGAAGCAATATTTTATCAATTCCTAAAAAATAGATACTACACATATAAGTGAATTACAAACATTTAATACAAATACATTTTTAGAACTAATGAATTCTGCGTAAAAAGTGATGATATTCGTGTGAAATAAAAGATTCGCGTATAGGAATTTTAAAGGAAAAACTATTTTACTAGGATAGAAAGAAGAATGAAAAACAAATTCCAATTGGATTAATACATAAATCCCATTATAAAAAATTCTTTTGTCTCAGAAAAGAAAGAAATCCACAATAGAAAACAAAAAAAATAATTCTATTAGTTACCTTCCTGTAATGTTCCACCATTTTATTGACAAGATTAAAGAGGTGTATGACGTTTGATACAGTAATTGTTTTTTTTATTGTTTCTATACAATTTATCTGGAGATTTTTCAGGCAGACTTCATCTGCCAGTTGCAAAAGATCTGCAACGACGAGATATTTAATCGCAAATTGCAAATGTAATGTGCGGCACGTTTAACCCAAACTCACCTAGCAGGTCTTCAAAAAATGACAGATTGATTTTACCGGTATACAAATATTCTAAAAATGTTTTATAAACAACGTATCTATAATAATGAATCTCGATGATGCTGAAAAATATATGGAAATATTACAAATGAATCAAATAAAAAAAGATTCTTTAAAAAATATACACTTTTTTTATAAATATGTACCTTTGTTTGCTTTCAATGCAATTAGTTCGAAACATATTTTCAAAATATATAGAACGAATCTTCAAGATAGCCTTGTGAACATAAATTGTTTGTTTCTCGATTACTATCGTGAGATCACTCGTTGACTTTAGATACAGGAAATACGAATTAAATATTAAAGATAAACATGCGTATTATGTAATCACCAAATCTTTCCTTTTGTTACGCAATAAAAAAATGTATAGTGTAATAAAAAGAAAGACATTTAAGATATCAAATCATGAAACGAGAGATATTATTGAAAAATATGCTAAGACTTTACCAAATAGACAAAATAGAACTATAACAGTCAATATAATCCATTCCGGATTGTAAACATTTTCAACTAATGACTGGCTTGCGGTTTTTAATACACTATTAGTTGCAAGAGTTTGAAAATTTTTGATATTTTTTAAAAATTTAAAAAACTAAATTGTAAAAATAAATCATATTGTAATTCTTATGATACTTCATTGGAAATACTAAATTCGAGAAACAAATAGATACACAGAATAAAGTCTAACCTGATCGTTGAATGCAGTTTCCAAATCATTTAATATGTGAAATTCTTCATTTATGAATTCACAGGCCACGGACATTGGTGAATGAGCTATCATCGAGTTACATATATCAAAAGCGTTCGTACATTCACAGACAACAAGGTTTTTAATTGGTACATTAAAAATAAAGCCCCATGTGTAGATATGTCCCACGCTAGACTTGACAAAGCTTTTGTAATCAATGACAGCAATGTCCGATACTTTTTTTACATTATCTATGTTTAGCTGTTGATCAAAAAATTCTCTGATTTATGTTACGCTTTTCTGTTTCCTATTTATCACAATACAATTACAGAAGCAAATTATTCACCTTGGTAGGAGATAAAATTAGATCAACTCTGTTATTCAGATTCAATTGTCTATAAGTGTTCGAACCCCAGCCGTAGACTTTCCCTTTATCGGTTAGAGCGAGTGTATGATCAATTCCACAGGCTACCTTGACTAAACATTAAGATTAAATAGATTAAATAAATTATTCTACAATGCTTGCAGCTATAAATTCTTCATGTATATATCTTTACATTTTTAGGAATGTATTTTAAAGAAAATTACCAATTGTTTTGCCTGTAAATGCGACTATTTCACGTGGCTCTACTATGAAAGGCAATTTGCCTAAAATTTGGGGATTACCCAAACCTAATTCCCCACACTTATTTATACCCCAACTGTACGTTTTGTAATTATCGGTAACTACCACATAAAAATTATTTCCGCAACTCATGCATGTAATCTTCTCTTTGATATCTATTTGGTATATACTGCAATTTTTTCCATCAATCCAAACGTTTATGTAATGTACCTAAATTAAATATAATATATCTAAGTGAAGTTTGTACAATTAATAATTATTATTATTAAAATTCATTCATGATAATATCGTAGTAACACTTTACTTTATCGGCATCAGTCAAAGCGAGAAAATTAATCGTGTTAGCTGCAGCTTTTACAATTCTTGTGTTGCTCCAATCAATCTTACAGGAAGTGTAACATACATATTGTGAGAGCTTTTCAAGATTTGCCATAATTTCATTTTCAACCTTATTTGTAGATTCAATTTCAGAATTGAATGTAGGTTTTGCACTCGTATCTTGCCATACATGTTTCTTTTAAAAAGATAATCGATTTATTCAGTTAATTAATTACAGGATATTATCTTCTTAAATTGAAATCCTTGAATATTTCACTTTTTTTTAATAATATGAAAAAATTTTTCAGGTGAAATTGGATTTCGAGCTTAACATATTTTGATCACGTTTTTTTTCTAGCTAAAAAAAGGTTACCTCCTTCTGTAAATAATATGACTTTTTTACATAATATGATTCCTCTAATTATTCTACGTATGAAATTTATATGGACAGATATAATGCGTGGGATCATTTGATGTAATAGAAACACAATTGCTTATTTCTAAAATTAACTTTCATATTTTTTTTAAGCAATTATTATGTGATTCTTTACATAAATTGATTCACTACTTTATTATTACATAAATTGATTCACTACTTTATTATTCTGTTTATAAAAGTATTTAAATACGATTATTATAAAATTAATAATTTATAAGATATTTAATATTTCACGTTTGTGTTGGAATAGAATATAAAATATCTGATAGTACTCTGTCTTAGTACTTTTATTCGTAGAATTAGGAAATCATATTGTATTTAAAAAATTTCATAAAAAAAAAATTAAAGTTCTTCATATTTTCATAGTACTTCTACTTAAAAAAAAAATAACGTGATCGAAAAGTACATTCTTCTCGAAATTATTTCACTTTCATCTGAAATATCTTTTTGTTTCATCTAAAACAATTAAAATATTCAAAATTTTCAATTTCATTATTTTATGGGCTCTATTGGTTAGATTCAGTGGATTCAGTTACATTGTATTTTTATTATAAAGTAAAATAATGTAAAATACATGTAACTCAAAAATTAATAGAGAGTTAAGCATAAAAAGTTTTGATCTTTTATAACTTTATATTATAAAACATTATGCACTTATTACATGCACATCACGAGAAAAAATGTTTCATATAAGTTATAGTTATAAGTTATAAAAAAGTTATAAAAAGTTATAAAAAATTTTATATAATTATATAAAATATGTCCGTATATATAACATTTTTTTCTAGAATAATAAAAAAACATAACGTGCAGAAAATATATATATATATAAAAAAATTAACACATTATATGCATTTAAATGTATATAAATTAACACATTTAATGATATGTTATATGTTATATGTTAAATATATAATATGTGTTAACATTGTAAATATTTAAATATACTCATTTTTCCTTTATGGGATTATTAGATTCTATAAAGAATCACACATACATACACACTTAGTGACACACGTCATAATTTTTACTATTTTTTCTAATAAAGATTCTTTTATAAATGCAAAATTTACTTTATAAGACAATCTTTTTTTTTCATTTCTATATATTTTATTGTTAAAAGATAAAAATTACAATCTCTTTTTACACTCTGAATACATTACACTTTACTCTATAATGTAATTTCTAAACGTCAAAAAATTTCAAAGTAAAGATTCATTCTAGCACCGACGAGATACTAAAGACCGACATTCTGGGAATTTGCGTTCTTGTGAATATTGAAGTAATTAAAAATTAAAAACTGATAATATACTAATCTTATGATTTACTAATTTTATGATTTATTATTGATTTAATATTTATGCATTTACAACTCAATAATACTCGATTTTTCTTTAAAACTGTGATTTCTGTGTTATCGTCAAAATTTGATTATCAACAGAGATGATAAGTACAAGAAAAAAATTATTATTTTTCTGCAATAAATAGGATATTATAGCTTTACAATGCATATTTATTATGCATATTTATTATGAAACATTTAATGTAATAAAAAATCATGAATTTAATAATGTATGAGCCAAATCTTTATGTTAATAATTGCAAATTTATATTAATTATCATTAAAATCAGCGTTATTCAATTATCTCCGTTGGAGCCTTTTTATATCGCCGAAAAAGTTTTCCCAAGGTTGACGGTCTTTAATAATATCTTGTCGATGATTTTAGTAATTTAATACGAAATGTTAGTTTTTATTATAACATATAAATTGTTGTCATATACCTCTCCGTCTTCAGTAACCAAAATAACCTTATTTGAAGTATTAGCTATTAATAACTTTATTGCTTTTTTGAACATAATATCCATTTCTATCGGATAGTGTTTTTTTATCTATATGACAAATACCATGGTTCTCATAATCGATGCACGCGCAAGCCTTGGATAAAAATAATTACAATTTTTTAAAAATATATATTATCATAAGTACAAATAAATGATTAATTAGGAAAGTAATTAATGGATCTCGTTTCGTGAGAAGAACAATAATAAGTAATGATTGTGAGAATTTTGCTTTAATTGAAAAGTTACAAATTGCGCTAATATAAATTTGAAAAGATCAATAGCTATAACATACGGAAGGATGTAAAAAATTAGCAAATAAAGATCATAGATTTTTTTAAGTTCTCTTATATTTTTGAGATTTTTCAATGATGGTTCGGTTTCTGTTCAAGTTATATTTCTCATGTTTTTTTTTATATCAAGTCTGTAAGATCAGACCGAATGACACACTTTTCATAATAATATATTGAATCAACTATCACGATCTTGTGCTGTTTTAGAAAGAAAAACTGTCTTTTCCTGCTATTATAAAATTAATAGAAGATACAAGAAAGGGAAATTTCTCAAGAAGTCGTATACGCTTCATCTATATTCGTACAAAAGTAAATTTAACTTATTATCTATCACATCACTTTTTTGCTGCGCGACAAACGTTTATGTGGACAAAAGAACATTTCAACGTAAAATCTTGAATCTTTTTGTGTTCAAACTTCTTATTCTTAATCTTCGTTCTCTTTTCAACACCCGAATGTATGTTCTACAAAAATTTTAGGGAATGTCAATCAACATACGGATGTCTTCTTGCATTTTTTTTAATTTTTCGACTTTTACAATTGTAGAATAAGAGTCTTCGAACATAAATTTTCATTGCCGTATAAAAATATGCATAAAGAAGATTTATTTAATCGCATTTATATTATAATAAAGACACATATAAAATGCCGTTGCATAATCTTCTGACTAAATTAATGTACTAAACACGAATATAATTCTAAGTAATTAATATCCGTCCATTATTATTACTCGTCGATGTATATTTTCAAAAATAATAAAAAAGAATTTTAAACTTACCAATGTCTCAAGGTAATTAAGTCTATACTTTGCTCTTCCTCATCATTCTTTCTTATAACGTTTTCATTAATTTAATATTTGAGCGGAATGGATATGATAATAACCAAAAATAACCGTGTTAGGAACACTAAATACATGTAGAAATATGTGTTAAATAATAGTTTATATTACAAGTGATGCGTACTGATGACTGAAAGCGGAAAAAATGAACTCTTTCGTTGAAAGTCAATATAGGTTTGCTTGCGTGTTATCGTGACCAATGTAAATATTATTTACATAGGCTTGTGTCTATGATGTTAAAACATGATCTGATTACCATTCTTCCATATAATATAACTTTCGATAAATCTCAATTCGATATATATATATATATATATATATATATATATATATATATATATATTTTATAACATATATATATATATAT
>NW_017259210.1:261914-263473 GCF_001594045.1 Atta colombica | reverse complement strand
TATATATATATCTATGTGACATATGCGAAATTGTAGTTTACCATCTGAATCATAAGTTATTTCAATAAGAAATAATATTTTTTTTTAATCTGTATTTTATAGAAATATAAGAAAATGTATAAAATAAACAACGAAGATCTCAATTTTTTAATATAAAATATCTACTTTATATATTCAAAATTGTTTACGTAAAGTTACATTGCGATCAAAATTTATAGATATAGATTTTCAAAAATTTATAGTTAATATTATATATACTTATAGATTTTTAATACTGGCAGTGTATATCAGAACATGATCACTATTTATTTAAATTTAAGTATTTGTACAATCTTTTTAAGATAAATAAGAGCAATAAATTACAATCTTATTTACAATCTTATATGTACAATCTTTTTATTTTTTTTTGACAATATTTTTTCACAATATGAGTCCACTCAATAGGTGATTTATTTTTAACAAATTAATGCAGTTTACTTCTGATTATAATAAAAACTAAAGATAATTGAGAATAAATTTGATTAGGTTATTGTTGTGCTTTTGTGAATGATTGTATTTGTAGATGATTGAGTGAAAGGTTTTTGTGATCAAATAACAGAAAGCCAGGTTTACATGCCCAACAATTGTCACAAACTTCACCACGCATAACTTTATTACTACAACTACTGTATTATCATTGTAATTTGTATTGATTTGATGGCTCGTTATACATTTTCAAATTATTCAGCACAGCCTAAAAGGTAACGAATTTTTTAATTTCTCTTAATCATGATTACAAATATTGATTTTACAAGCCCACACTTATACAATTTCAACAAATAGAGATATACTTGTACAGCTTCTTCGAGATTGTATCTTGGACTCTCAGAATCTTGATAGTTCTCACCACCGACCCCATGAAAGATATGGCTGGTGATCCCTTTCTCTCGAGCTCTATTCTCATCATTTCCAATAGTTTAGCTTCCTCGCTATTCTTAGAAAATTAAATAAACAAGCAAACAAACAAGTAGTTATGAGTGACTTATAGAAATTCAGAATTCGATATAATAGCAATTATACATACTTGTTGTGATTTTGATTCATAAAGAAGCATGCAACATTTCTGATAAGCTGCGATAGTTCATTATAATTTTCATAACAAGTCTGTCAATCATAGCAGATCTTGAATCTCTTAGGGTCTAATCTAAAAATAGGGTTCCTCTGGTAAGGATTGACGTCCGTCAGAATGAATGAAATTCAAGGGAGTCATGATGTTTTGTGGCTCAGTCACTTCACCTGCCTTGTCGATTAGAATGTGCGAGAAATGACCACGAGGAAAATTCATGTTGTGCAATATTCCCAACATGTTGCAAGTGCCGATAGTAATTCTATGGCGACCTAGTACAGACATGGTGCAGTTCATTTTCATTCTGTTTTTATGATAATAGAAACGATCACTTGTTCTTATGATGATAGAAACGATTATCCTTTCTCAGCTAATTCCGCACAGTAAGGTAACAGTTTCTCAGGTATAATATTATTTTCAAGCAATGTAAGCTATCAGTCGAACCTACGGCATA
>NW_017259210.1:255810-261814 GCF_001594045.1 Atta colombica | reverse complement strand
TATATACATACATATATACGTATATACATACATAAAATTCTGAATACATTTTAATCCATTTCAACCAATTCTCGTTTGCTGCTTTGACATATCAAAAATAAAAAGAATCTTACCCAGCTTACATCTAAATAGCGTAGTGTAGATTCGGGAAGTTTGTATTTTATTCTGAATCGAGCATTTCGAGAAAAGATGCCGGATCTTGGTGTCCTCAGCAATATAATATTAGAAATGATGTAGACTTCATTTACCAAAAATATTATAAAAATTCCAAATAATTTTAAATGTTCAAATATTCTCTAAATTTATTTAAATATTTTAAATATTTTCTATCTTAAGAAAATTAAATTAAATTTTCTTTATATGTTTACACAAATTACATATTTACCAATTTTGTCGACTTCATCTATCTAAAATCAATGGATTCTCAATTTTGGTCTTCTTCAAGCATTAAATGAAAACTTTGTCTGGCATGGCTCCGATATTAATATAGGTTGACTACTAGACTAAGGAATTGATGAAATTAATGATTTTTCCGTACTCTTCTCAGACGCATGTCAGACACTTGTGGTTTTTTTTTAGTTTTTTTTCAAAGCTTGTTTCATTGACCTTTTCTGTTCTCTCGGTTCTATAATTCTATATGAATAAATGACATATTATAACTGAAATGATTTACACTACATATACTATTCACATAATTATTAATATTGACATTACTTATGTCAATATAAATTAATGCTAAAAAATGATTTGAAAGAACTTACTCTTCGGATTTCTTCAAGAAAAGGCTCCCACGTAAGGCTGATTTAGCTTTATCTTTTTACGTATTAAATCGATCAGAAACTGAATTACTAATCTCAATTTAATAAATCTGAGAAATACTAGATTTTTAATACGAGAGCAAGTCAATAAGTTTTTAGAAAAACATAATAAAACACATTTTTTTTATCGATTCATTTTTATTTCAACATAGTCTCATTTCAGCTCGATACACTTGATACACTCCAACGATTCTCCAACTTTTCAAGCCGTCCGAATAATATGATTTGTCCAACTCTTCGAAATAAGCCTCTGTTTCGGCGATGAGCTGCTCTCTAGTGGTGAATCTCTTTCCTTCGAACCATTTCTTCAGGTTTGGAAACAGGAAATAATCACAAAGAGCTAAATCTGGCGAATATGTTGGGGAAGCAAATTTCGTAGCGAAATTCGTTGAATTGGCCATCGGTGCCGGGTACGTGTGCATTGTCTTGATGGAAGAGCACTTTCTTCTTCGTCAAATGGGGACGTTTTTTCTTTAAAATGTTGTTGAAATAGTCCAATAAGATTGCGTAGTAATCGCCATTGATCATTTGTTTCGACGAAAGATAATCGATATGAATTATATCGTATGCATCCCAAAAAACTGTGGCCACCTTTCCGGACGATTTTACGGTCTTCGGAGCTGGTTCACCTGATGAAGTCCGTTTTGACTGTTCCTTCATTTCGGATGTGAAATGGATCCATGTTTCGTCCACAGTAATGAATCGATGCAGAAATTCATATGGATAACGTTGAAACATCTCCAAACATTATTTTGAAATCATCACACATCGCGCTTATGGTCCACAGTGAGCACACGCGGCACCCATCTTGCCGATAGCTTCGGCTTTGATTTCTTTCGGTGTTAAATCTTTCATATGTAGATGTTTGATCACTGCACAAAACTCGTTTTTTTCCATTTTGTAAAAAATACAAAGGTTGTTCGCTTTAATCGTCTACAGAAATGAAACCACCCAATGAATTCCGCTCAAAATTTGACTGTCAGTTGAGAGATCAGTTGAGACATATTGAGAATCAGTAGAGATGCCACTTATCAAAATGTGACATGATACTGACAAAATTATTCAATCACATTTTACCTGCGTCTTTTTAATTTAAAGATTATGCATTTCGCGGGTTTCTTCCGAGTCCAGATCCATTCTTGGAATGCGTTTCATGAACCTTGCAGTTCACTTCGTCAGGAAGACAAGGAGTAGCCTAATATTGAGCTGTTTCTTCGCCTTTTATATATTACGCTTGTGGAGTGGTGGAGGGAAAGAAGAGAATTGTGGGTGAGGTGGGGAGAAGGGTGGAGGAAATAAGTCAATCTTCATTAACCGCAGAATAGTTTTCCATATTTTATTTATGTTATAACCATTATCTCTATTTAGATTATTAGGGTGTTTTTGTATCTTTATGGCTTCTCTATACTTTCTTGGAAAATATGATGTAATGTTGGCTATTGTAGTTGTTTTGTCAAACAGTATTTGTCCAGCTTCGATGTTGTTTCTGATAGTGCTGATTGCGTGACATTTTTAAATTGACGTTGGTGTTCTTTATCCAGTTGATTTTATAGGTTGACCATTCTCCCAGTTTCTCTAATGTATGTTTTTGCTCGCAAGGTATTTTGTATATTCCTGCGGAACTGAGTGGAGGTCTTTGATCTTCAGGATTTCTTAAGATTTGTCTTATCTTTTTGAATGATTTAAAGATTTCGGATTGTGTTTGTTTAATATCCTGCCAATCCGATCTGTTGTTCCTTTGACATTCCTTTGACAATTTTTTATTTTTTTATTCATATGTGATATAACACATAACGATATAACGATATATAACTTTAAAGAAATAGCCAGCACATAGAGAAGATATAAGATCAATGATTATTTTTTAATAAGTTTTAAGAAATTGATCAATTATAATTAAATGCGAGAAGAATATTTGACTGTAATTGGTCCATTTCTTATGACTTAAGACATAAAACATTTATTGTAGATCCGAACTAAGGCGTATGGCACAAGGCATAACTGCATAAACCAATCAGAGGACTATATTAGCACTTAAGAAATTACTATATTAGCACTTAAGAAATTACTTAAAATATGAACAGATTATGAATATACGCCCTTAGTCTTATTATATCTTATTATTTTTTAAAGATATTTAAAAGAAATAAAAAAATTGTTTAATTTAAAAAAAAGTTAAAAAGTTAATGTATTTTATAAGTTACTTTATAAATAACTTAAGTTAAGTTAAAATTTAATACATTTAAAATTAACTGAATTAAGTTAAAAATTATTAACTTTTTAACTTTTTTTTTAACTTATATAACGTTTTAACTATCTAATTATTATCTAATCCTGCGTATGCATAAAGAAAATTATGCATGTATGAATACC
The DNA here is from genome assembly GCF_001594045.1 of Atta colombica. NCBI lineage: Eukaryota > Metazoa > Arthropoda > Insecta > Hymenoptera > Formicidae > Atta > Atta colombica. The sequence goes on along the minus strand of NW_017259210.1, from coordinate 258,623 downwards.
AGCCTTAGACGCAAGCCGATCGCAAGCATGTTGCAACAGCCAAGCTGAAGCTTGCATTTTGATATCAATGCTTCAGATTGGCTATCGTAACATTCTTGCAATATCATTGAAAAATGGACGATGTATCTTAAGGCCGGATTCACACCGCGATGGAAAAGCGGAAAGCGGAAGCCAATTGGAACTACTCGTAGTAGTAGTAGGCGATACATTTCGCTACATTTGCCTGCTTTTGCTTCCGCGAGTTCTGATTGGCTTCCGCTTTTCCGTTTTCCATTTTTCCGTCAAGGAACCCGGCCTAAAAGTAAACGTTGCTATATAATTTACATCCACTTTATTAGAGGGCAGTAGTGCGCGGCAGCATTTTGCGGTTACAGATTTTGGGCCGTCATGTCCTCTCTCAAGTTTCTCTCTGCTTATACTATACCTGCAGCCGCATCTAGTGACTTTCTCCCTCGTCCTCGTTACCAACGTGATTGGCGGCACTGGACGCCAATTCTCGATTCTCAATAGTCGGCATATATCTTCGTGACGCACGTCGACGATCCGTCGTCTTCGCGATCCCAACCGGACGATCTACGTGTCGTTGATCCGTTTGCGTTACGGCCGACGGCAGGGTGGTGGATCTCGCGAAAGGTACGTTCAAAGTACAACTCGCATCGCGCGTGTGGCCGTGTCATTCTTTGCTCTGAGCGGAAATTTGCTAGTTTTTTGTCGTCTGTCTTTCGTCACCGTCATCGCTTTCCCGTCCGGGACACTTCCATATCCGGAATTCCGGCGAGAGTTTCCTCGCCGCGCACGTCAAGTGCGATTACTCGCATTCGCGCGCGCGCGCTCCATGGCTGCTTACACGTGTATGTGTGTATATGGAGAATGTGCGCGCGCGCGCGCGCATACATATACATAAACGCCAGAAATAATTCCTCCGTTTCTGATGTACTAATAGATTCGTTTGTCTACTTGCACCATCTGTTTATCTGCCTCTCCCACTGAGATGGGAATAATAATAATAATAATAATTGCTTTTCATTTACACACCAAACTCTAATGATTCTTATTATAAAGTCATAATTCTGTTGAATGCACGTTTCTTGCCATTTTGACAAGTGAGATACAATCGAATTTTTACCTATAATTTGTACAAATTCGAGACCGCTGCTTTATCGAGCAAGGCTTAGTAATTTATATTAAAAGTAAAGTTATAAATTGTATTATACGATAACTTTGTCATCAAAGTCAGAAAGTAATGACTTCGTTATCTGGGTCTAAAGTACATAATTTTAAAATTATGTTCATTTCTAATTAATGTAGTTAATGTAGATTAAGTTTAATCTTTAATATATTCTTCATCCGTTTCATATCTTAAAATCAGAAAAGATAAAGTAAATTAAACCAAGTAAATATTATAAATTTATATTGGTAAAAGTGGGCATAATATAGATTAATTTTAATCTCAATTTAATTTGCTCTATCAATTGTAGGAGAATAAAAACTGTAGGGATTGTAACTAGAATAAGTTAAACTTGTATGTTGAAATAAATATTTAATACATCATTATAAGATGTAAAGTCCACAATTAAAAAACTAGAAAAATTGGAAACATTAATATAAAGATGAAAAATGGATGTTACAATTAATTTCTGGCTATCAGCGTATATTTCTAATAGTTACAGTAAATATATTTAAATTACATCAATAGTTCTAATTCTTAGAAGTAAGAAATAATAAAAAGTAAATTAAACCTTTCAAATTAATTTGCAGTGTCAGAAATGGCCATCATGTCATGTATGTGAAAACGAAAAACAATTATATATGTACGTAACAGGAAGTCCAGAAAACATCTTTTAGATGTCTTTCAAGATAGTTTTTTGCAAAAATATCTTTAGATTTCATAAGATGTCTCATCTCTGAATTTTTTATAAGTATATATGTGAATTTACTTCATCCCAGGTGCAGAAGGTGCGAGGAAAGTGCAGCCGGAATCGTCGGCTTCAATGTTATTGTCTGTATCTTCGTCCTCTTTTGTCTTCCCTCCTCCCACCCTGCGATGTCATCCCTTTCTCTCGCATTATTGTCGCTCGTCTTTTTCCTCTTCCTCTCCTCATGTTTCCTTTCATGGCATAACGTAAGGTTTGTTCGCGTCGCACGCTCCAACATGTTATAATAGCTCCTACCATAGCTCTTATTCATTCTAACACGCTTGATGGAGTGAATAGGAGCTGTGATAAGAGTATGTTGGAGCATGTTGGAGCTTGCGACGCAAACAAACCTGTAATGTGGCTAGTTGTTTCTCTCGCATGGGAAAATATTTATGGAGAATGCCCGTCCCCACAAATCAACCTGTTCATTTTTGCCATTGCATCGCCGGATTCTAATCTCTTTCTCCTTCCCTTCCTTCCTCTTCCCTTCGTCCCTTGTTCTAGGAATTACGAGGCACAAAAAACGTGTCTTGATATAATCCTTAAATATCGTATTACACGTACGATAAGAATTGAAATTGATATAACTAGAATCGTATTTGAGTTTGCATTTAAATGTTTAAATTTAACGTTTAACGAGAATAGAGACTTCAACAATTCGAAAATTTGTGTTAAATTTTATTCACGTATCTCAAATGAATATATATTAGAAAAAAATGCAAATATGTAAAGAAAGAACACAAAAAATTGTGTAATTCTGATGCAATTTGTCAGCAAACTGTGGAATCATATTTTTGCCAGTAAAATTATAATAATATTAATAATATGTAGATATAAATTAATAATATTTATAATGTGTTAAATTAACATACAAATATTTTTTTCATTTATCTCAGA
>NW_017259210.1:255331-255710 GCF_001594045.1 Atta colombica | reverse complement strand
ATAATCACATTATATTAAATTAATAATTGAATATGTTAAAAATTTAACTTATAATTTTAATAAAAATTTTATTAAGGATACAAAGAACATTCTTTTTCAGATGATATTTTCTCCTTATAATGAACCTTTTATATATGTAAATTTATTTTTGCGCTCCGACAATCGCGCGTATTTGCCGTTTTTATACTTATTATTTAAAATAAGCGTTTATATATCAAATGATTTATGTCTGTTTCCTCTGTAGATAAGTTTTAATCTCAGTTCAACTTACTTTTCATCTTTTTTAATTAATAGAATTAGGGAAAAAATAAATTGAACTAAAATTAAAGTTCTTCTACATTAATGGAAACAAACATAAGTCTAGTATTAAGTACAATAT
>NW_017259210.1:249199-255045 GCF_001594045.1 Atta colombica | reverse complement strand
ATATATATATATATATAAATAATTATATACGTGGACGTGTTATTTTTTTAATAGATAGAGGAACGATTTGCCTGAATTTTTGTAGCTCGATTAGCGCGGCAAACGTGGCCATTACGCGGTGTGTCGCGCGGATGAAGTATATTTTTGGAGGACGAGGGTGGAAAGGGCGAAGATTCCGGGATTCTACTACTGTTCTCTCACGCCGGCTCTGTTTTGCTACGCGATTCGTCCTCTGCTTGCGCGACGACGAGGGAACACCGACGTGGACGCCGCAAATTAAATTATTTCCGTCGCCGCGAAACGACCCGAGCAAGATAACAGCGATTCACCACCGTCATCTTTTGTGTTTCGAAAGACTTTTACCTTGCGAAAGAATCCGAATTTGGGACAAACCGAGTGACGTTGCGAATTCTCGTATTGCTTAATGAATTGTTCCATACAGAGAAGTGAGTTTATTGAAAGGCAGTACAGCACGAAACTTTCATTCAATCTCGGTGTGCTTTCTCCTTAGAATAAGCGTTTCTATATCAAATGATTAACGCTAATATTGAGTACAATATTTTTAATACTAATGTATTAAATAATATTATGTATACTCCAAACTAAAAATTTGGAAATACTTTTTAAAAATTGGAATATTTTGAGGATTACTTATTCATATTCGTCATTATAACAATGTCTTTTTAACAATAATTTTTTAAATCCAATAACTGATATTAAATCTAAAGAATTATTGTTAAAAAGTTTTTATTGTTAAAAAGTATTATGAATTTTTCAGTAAGTAAAACATTAATTAAATATATTTTTAAAAAATCAATTTTTTTAAAAGTTTCCAAACTTTTGACCTAGAATATATGTACTATTATAATATATTATTATGATTTTTTTTACACAGAAAATTTATTTTATCTTGATTTAAAACATTAAAATTATATAAAATAAATTTCCTGTAGGAAATCACAATAATATTTATAAAGCAATAAGATACAATTTGCAAACAATTGGAATGTACTTGTCAACAAACAATGCAATTAACTTCATTAATAGTATAATTATATATTTCCAATTGTTTGCGAATTATATCTTATCGTCTTACAACTATATTAATTATTTATGCACTAAAATTAAAAGCTGATTTAGATAATTTACTTACATTTGCTTATTTTTGGAGCCACAAAACTACTTCTATTTTAAGTAAAGATTATATTATTTGGACATTCGATTTTTTAATGTATTATATATTTATAATGTATCTTTGTTGCAGGATCACAATGGCTACCGCACAATTGAACAGAGCCAGAACCGTAAAGAAGCTTGAAAAACCACGGCCGCTTAAGCTTAACCAGCGCAACTCGACCGTCGATGGGCGGATCACGACTGGTAAATCTTATCATGTTTATTCTCCCCTGAGCTAACTTTCGTAATCTCTTGTATAAGGTGATACCTTGGGTAATGCTGACATTGGCGAGTTAGTTGGTTAGTTACTTCCAAGTCTTATAACTCGGAGAGTATACTCAATGAAAAAATATTTTGTAATGTTTTGAAGAGCTCTCAAGATAAGATACAAAAATATGCAATAAAAAATTAAGGTTTCTATTTTAAAAAATTGATACAAACCATAAAACTTTTGTTTAAAACATTTTTCCGTATCTATCATAATTTTCCAAAAATCTTAATGTATTATTTAAAATGAGGCATTCTGTATGGAGGTGTAATCATTTTCTTGTAAAGCATCTTGATAAGCATTTATTCTTTCTTGTATTAGATGGTGACTCTCTTTGTGAACTCTTTGCTTCTTCTGACTTTTCAGTAGAGGATATAGTGTCCTTAATCGACAATGTTGCAATGCAACTGACCAATGGCTTCCATGACCGAACGCTGCAAATAAATGTAATCTCTATGTGTAGTCATCTGAAACTCTATGCCAACCAATTAGAAGCTATTTACAAAGGTAAAGAATCCTTTGGGCTCAAAACGTATTTTTCAAAGCTAGTAGTATACGTAAATAAATACTTTCTTGTTGTTTTAGGATAGATTTTTCATGGTAGATTGCAATTTGATGATTTAATTCTACGTGCGTTTAAATAAAATTTTGCAAGTAATTATTTTTTTATTCTAGATCAGCTGGACCGGGCCTTTGTGGCGATCAGAAATGGGAGCCAGGACGACAGATTAGATCTGACGACCAGGGTTCATCTGCTGGAACTCATAGAGCTGCGAGCGAAACAATGGCGTCACACCGATTCTATGGACGTGTACTACATGCAGAAGTTGTCGCATTTAGACAATGTTGGTAAAACTCGTTTTATTCATAGCATTTTTATACTCGTGTAACTTTTCAAAATTATAATCGAGATATAAAAGCGAAAATAAGAGTAGTGATGAAAATAAAGCGCGTCTCAATATATTACTAATTTGCTACAATAATGACGTAATTCAAAAATTTTCATTTTTTTTTTAATTCATTGTAAAAAACGGAAACAAAGAGAAAAAAGAAAAACATTAATAATTTTTTTCCTCTATAATCAGTTTCAAAATTGCATTTTAAAATCATACAGTATTATAAAATTTTAATGAATCAAAATATTCAAATTTATTTCCTGGATTTTGAATCTATATCAAAATATTTATAAAAAAAATTTGTATTAATTTTTTTTTATTTAGTATTAGATTAAATAATTTTGTTTCTTATTCTAGCAGATCGATTCGGTACCCGATACACCTACGAACTCTCTGTCGTCCCCATTGTTAACTTCACCCACCTCAGCACCGATTCTGGGACCTGGGGAAGTGATTAAGAATAGCGGAAAGTTTGCGAAGCCTACACGCATACCGGGGAAAAATTATTGCAAAGATGAGGTCGTCATTCGCAACAGTGATTCGGGCAAAGGTAATTTCATTGTACTTTTATTCTTGTTATATAAAATCTGTTGAATTAAATAGGTATATTTGATTTTTACACGGATTAAAATGCAGTCTGTACAATTTGTCTTTGACAATCTTTTCGTTATATTACTTTATAAATTGTTTCCAATATTTTTAGTATGTCGCGATGTGATTAGTAGGGATTTGTATGTGAGATATGGAAACAATGATATCTCATTTTTATGTAAAGTGAAATTTGGTTATATCGGACTTTTTTAATGATTTTCCAATTATGTTGGCCATTCTGTTGTTAAATAATTTACACGAAAATACAGTGATGGGAATAAAAGGGCGGCGGGTTCACATGATAGAAGAGCTCAGCCAGACGATCATCTCCTTCCAGCGAGGTAAAGCAATGAATGATCCGCCATGGCTTGTTATAGCATTTTGTGCTCATGCATCGCAAAAATAGTATTAATTGGTCGAACGAGGCTCTTTCTTATGCCACACAAAAACACCTCTCTAATCTTCTCTCACACCACTGAGCATTGAAGTTTGACGTGGCAAACTTATATTCGCTATTGTTTTTAAAATCTCATTTACATATATAAAAAAAATAAATCTATAATAAAAAGTCGCAGCCAATATTTTTTCATCAAGTCACTTTTTGCATGACAAAGCTGTTTTATCTAACCATGATCAGGCTATTGAGTTAGTATTTTAGTTTTTGCAACGTGATCTACTAATCGAGAAGTGCAGGGCACGTCAGCTTTCTTTCACGTGATGACGGAGAAGTGTTATATTTTGCAATAAACATTAAACTTATTTTTTTCTTGTTTTCCTTTCTCTCTTTTTTTCTGTTCTGTTAAAATCGTATAAATGGGACGAAATATTATATTTTTTTCTCTAATACATAATATATACAATTTATATCAATTTGTGGAATGTGTATCTTTAACAGTCTGACGAGTGAAACACATGAATATTGTGCTCGCAGTTTTAAGGATGTATTACACGTATTTTTTAATAAATTATTATGAAAAAAAATTTCAGATTTTTCTATATTGTATTTGAAAGTAATAAGTTGGATGGCGATTTAAAATCTGGATTTCAAATTATTTCAATGAGAAATGAACAATTAAGATAAAATGAAATTTTTATCTAAACTATAAAATTTTATTGTTAAATATTGATCTTATTGCACTGTTTTATATATTTATATGTACATAACATTCATTTTTATATGTAAATTAAACTTTCAATTCTAGTCACTTTTCGCAGAGACTATACACCTCTATACATACATCCTTAAGAGCCGAGTAGAAAGATATTATATTACCAATTTATTAACGCCAGATCAACAGATGGATTGTATATTGTGAGTCCCACATGGACGGGGAAGGTTGGCATTCAATTAATACTTTTATCGCCTAACTTAAACGCGTAAAACGATTTTTTGATCTGATGTTTAAATGTTACTTTATATACGTTCAAATATTGTTTTAAATACGTTGTATATCGTACTTACTTCGCTTTGGCGATATCTTAACAGAATTTAATATCACATGTTTAACATATTAACTGTGTCATTGGACTTGTGTAAAAGATGTTAACGATAACTACCACATAAATCTTTTTCTTAAATGGATATCAATATTGATAAGATTACGCCGCTGATACATTGTATCTTGGTTTGTAGTAAACCCTGGAGCTAAAGAACGACTTGTCCAAATCACGGGAACATCCGAGGACAAGATTCAGTATGTTTAAATACTATATTTGTAATAAAGTAGAAGTTTACTGAGTTAAATAATAAATGTATTTATATCTAGATCTACTTAATTAATAGCATGTTTAACGAATCACATAACAGCTTTTAATATCACTCTCTTTTTCTCAGTTATGCGAAGGACTTAATCAAAGATACGATACAACGAAATGCATCGCCAGTGAGACTGGAGCAGAGCACCGGCGAGAAAGGAGCTATGGGAGGTTCTAGTTCTTCACTCAACAGTAGCGCGTCGGATGAAAGCAACCGATTGCAACAACAGAATCAACAGCACAACTCTCGTTTACGTTCGTCCCTTCTGCACAGTCTCTCCACCAACGACGCCAGCATAGGCGAATACAAATACACAGTCACCGTCGGCAACCAGTCCCTCAAAATTACGGGCTGCAATCTCGATCTCGTCAGGGTAATGACAAAATCGCCCATGTCGTTATGTTATTTAGCTAATTTTATTAAACTGAATGGGAAATCGATTGATTAAATTTCAATATCTAACTAATAAGGGAAAGGATTCCTCTGATTTTGATGAACTTCTAATATGTTGTTGTATAGATGAAAATAAAGGATACATTAGGTATAGTAAAAAAAAATCTATTATTTTTCCATTCAATTTCATGCAAAATAATGGATTTTTTTTTACTACGCCTAATATTTGTTTTATACAACCGATTTATACAATTGATTTTTTTTTTTTTTCGAAGCAAATATCGTAAAAAAAATATTTGAAATAAATGTTAAATTTTAAAAGTATTTAATAATTATAATTAAAAGATTTTTTTAATATTTACTTTGTATAAATAAAATTTTTTTATTTAAACAAAATTTTTTGAATTATTATTTTAAAATAATCTTAAAAGCCATTCAACGTTATTTATTTTAATTTTTGCTATCTCATTTTTTAATGTTCACTCTGAAAAAAACATTAGTTTTTTTCTAAGAGGTATTTTACTTTTAAAAGTGCATATGACATACATGAAAAATACATGTTCTTTATTTTTGTCTATAAAACAACATTAAAAATTCATTAAAATTGGGAGGGACACTTGGGTCTTTTGTCTTGTGAATTTAGATATGGATGAATTAAATTAATGATTTCTGGATATTAAAAAGATTATAATATTTTTTTTCTTATGATGATTTTCTAAAAATTATCTTAAACTTCCTTGATGAAAGAAGTTCTTGTAATATTTTT
>NW_017259210.1:245400-249099 GCF_001594045.1 Atta colombica | reverse complement strand
TATATATATATATATATGAAGAATTTTAGAAGAATTTTAGAATCATATATTTCTAAAGTGTCCCAATTTGAACAAAAAAAAATTTGAGAAATATTCTAAAAGATTATAAAATTATATATTATAAATTGTGAAAAATGTAATTTGTATAAAATGTTGAAAAGTTCAATGACAAATTCTGAAAAAAATTTTCAGTTTCTTAATTATCAAGAACATGAAGTCCTGTTCTTTTTGGCTGAACTTTTGCACCAGTTCATTTCATTTTTTTCCTTTTCTCTCCAAGAAGAAAGAAAAAAAAGAAAGATGAACTAGTGCAAAAGTTAGCCAAAAAGAACAAGCTCTTAGTTAGATGACATGAAAGAATGCTGCATCTTTTTGGGGGTCGACTGGGTCGGACTCCGCATGTGTATAAAAAAAAATTGAGAAAATAGACAGCAAGAAGAGAATAGAAAAGGGTGAACTCTATAAATAGAAGAAGTAGAAAGACAAGTGTAGAAAAAGGAAGGCTAAGTAGAAAGATAGAATTTTTTTTTTATAGAAAACAGAGATTGGGCAGGAAGAGATTATGGCGTCGAAAGAAGCGGGAAACAGAGATATCACACGAAAAATAGATCAGTTGATGTAGAATAATAAACAAAAGAAATTAATTATGCAGGAAAGAAACACTAATAAAAAAAATAGTAATAAAAAATAATAGGTAAAAATGAGGGATAATGAGGCTAGCGATGAACTCGAAAAATTCAGAAAGGATTTAATCGAACAAGTTAACAAAAAAATGATAGTATTAAGAAAGGAACTGAAAGTATATAAAGAGTACGTAAGAATTAAAGACAGATTATGGAAAGATAGGATAAAAGAGATGGAAGTAAGAGAATAATTAAATAAAAAAATAGAAGAAAAAGTAAAAGAACTAGGAAGATGGGAAGAAGAAAAATTAGAAAATTTGGAAAAAAATAGACACTTATGTAATAAGTAAAGAAGAGAAAGATTCGAGTGTAAGTGATGAAAATATAGTGAGCGAATATAGTAAGAGCGAAAGTAATTATAGTAGAGGAGTGAATAATGATGCACAATCCATACCGCAATATAGTGAGGATAAATTGAGTAACTGGGAAGTAAATAAATTTAAAAAGTTGCTTGCAGATGTGGAGGAAAGTAAAATGAGAAAATGTAATAAAAGGGATATTATTTTCTAAAGACATAGTGAAAAACATAATTGGCAGGGTAAAATGGTACAGGCATTTATAAAAGAAAACTTAGAAATAAAATAAAGTGATAAGTAGTAGGAGTAGTGGATCAGTAATAATAGCAAGAATTGAAAGCGTAGAGTTAAAAGAAATAATGCAAAAGAATAAAAATACAAGTTAAAAAGACATAATATTTTTATTGACATGACATAAGTTGGGAGGAAAGGGAAATTCAGAGAAAGATCTTTAGGTGGGCAATAGAACAGAGAAATAAAGGGGAGAACGTAATAATGGGAATAGGAAAAGTAAAAGTTGGAGGAGTGTGGAAATTATGGGCAGAAATAGAGGAGAAGGAGAATAAGAAAAACAATAAAGAGGAAGAAATGGAAGTAAGTAAAGGAAAAGAACAAAATTTTTGCTAAACCAAAAAGAGATTTATCGTAAGATCCCTGTTCATTTATTATCACTACTTTAATTTACGTCAGAAACAAGAAAATAATCTTGGAAATTATATTTAAATACAGAAATATTTTTCAATAAGACAACTTTTGTAACAGATTTGCAAAATATATCGAAAATAATCTTATTTCAGGGAGAAATTAAACCTTATTTATTTCTATATTAATATATTTATAATATATTTATAATTTTGTTACGCATAATTTATTTGCACATATATGATTATTAATAAATTAATGAAGCAAAAGGAGAGTTTCGGTATATTTTATAAATGCATCCACTGCAAATGTTATTTTAAAACATTTCCATATTAATATATTTTGCAAAATTTATATTATGTATTTTCTCGCTTTGACATCACAATCGGAGATAACAATGAACAGGAGCTTTGATAAATATTTAATTTAATTTATTTCTATATACTGTTTATTGCATGTATTCTGTTTGCTTTTGTGTGATTTCTGTAAACTGATGACTTGTAGACGGCAAAACTGGTGCTGGATGAACATTTTTTGGGCGATTCTGAGAACTTTACTAGTGGGATAGAATACTTCAATTACGAGGACGAGCCCATCTTTACCGTAACTACCCCCACTTCCAACTTTTCCCGCACGCCGTTATCGCCGTTGGACAATATGAACGCTCCTGTTTCTCTAGGTCGAGAGTTAAGTGTGGAAAGCGCCGCAACCTCCTCGGAGAGCGAAGAAACCTACAAGTCTCGTCCGATTCCTGAGGAACTAGGCTCGACTCAACAAGGTATTTAAATATGATACCGTAAAGTAACACCATTATATTAAACATTAAAATATAATCATGGATAATTTATCGCAATGAAAAAACTCTAGAAAATTTCGTTTATATTATTTATATGTTATTCTTAGTTTTATGGAAATGAAATTGATCAAATTTGTTTTCGAACAAACTTGGCCATATAATATAAATTAATTATAATAAATTAATAAATTTTAATTAAAAAAATAAAATTAAAATAAAGGACTCTTATTAATAAACAATAACATCAAGAAAATAGAAGTGTATATAAGAGTCAAATTTAAACAATTGTATATAATGTGAAACCGTTTAATATCTATACATTCTTAATTAATATAAGCTATTTGATAATATTACATTGCATGACATGTTTCGACATCATGATTATGCCATCTTCAGATATTCAAAAAAATGCAGTAAAAAACAATAAAAAAAGTCAAATGAATTATAACTAGTCGCTAATACCATCCATAACGTGAAACATGTTACGTAATGTAATATTATCAAATATCTTATAGTAATCAATTAAGAATATAGATTTTAAATAACACATTTTTTTAAACACATTATATACATCAATCATTTAAATTTGACTCTTATATATCCTTCTATTTTCTTGATACTATTTTTAATCGCCTTCTAATTCTGTCCGTTCTATTTACTTAGTTCCAGAAGCGAGAGAACTTACGTACGAGTTTCTGCTGCTGTGCGCGGCGGGCCCATATGCAAAGCGGCCCCCCGCCGATTGGGCGCGTATACAGAAGGAATGTCCCAATATAGTTCGTAAGGTACCGCTGTGCGACAGGAACGCCAATCATATACCGTGCAAAACCTTCCGCGTTACTCTTCCCTGCAACGCCGCAGTTTAATATTCTTGTATACAACACGCATCATAATAATTCACTACATATACATTAACGTTTCACCGAGAGAAAAGTCTGCGTTCCCGAGGATGTGGTGTGTCACGAGTGTGATTATTGCGGTATTAACCGCATGCATTCAGGCGGGAGAGGAATGAAGAATAAGATCTGGCTCCATTTAACAAATAATCACAGTTAGGTCTCTATTTTTGCCTTTTTTAAAAGAGAAGGAAAACACTTTTTAGGAAGAAAGTAGGCAGAGACTGAACTGTTTTAATAATTAGTTAAAGCGAGAGTTTAATGGAGATTATCATGGAATCTTAATGATTTCGCGAATTAAAAGACTTTAGAAGTTCCTTCACAATATGTGTGATTAGATATTAAATCTTTTGCAATAATAGAGGAGACGACAATTTCTAAAAGTT
>NW_017259210.1:242418-245300 GCF_001594045.1 Atta colombica | reverse complement strand
ATATATATATATATATATTTCTTTTTTACGTTGTTTACGATTTGTTTCTCAAAAATACTTTTTTTACATGTTGAACTCCCGCGATTAATTGACTGATTGAATTCGTACAAATCATTACGATCACGAAATGTAATTAAAAGACATTTTAGCTTGAGAAGCTAATCAAGATTCGATTAGTTTGTTGCGTGCAACAGTGTGAAACAGTCAATGAGTATCCAGTATTTGACGTACAGTTTTATATATTCTTTGCATTGAAATTCGAAAGTCTATGTTCCTATATTTCGAATTTAGAGATATATATACTACGACATGTTTTTAAACTGTTTTTCCTGTTATATATATTGTGTTAGTTGTTCATTATTGTGAAAAATTTATTTTTTTATATTTTTGTTTCTCTCTTTCTTTCTCTTTCTCTTTCTTTCTTGTTCTGAAAACTTTGTTAAGAAATCATTTGAACATGAGATTATTTTATTTGATCTTATATACAAAGAGGCTAATAAGACTAGACTAATAAGACTAGTGTTGTGTTAAACTCACATACACGCTGTATTAATAAATGAGTATTGCAAAATCGCTGAGTCTTGCTCTCTGCGTGTTTCTTTGTAAACCAGGACAAGCGCAGTTCATACGATGCTTTGTAAATTGGCATACTTGCTTAATTTGAGAATGATTACTTCTTAGACGATATATATGTCTTAAAGAAGTCATAAAGACATAAAAATGTCTTTTGAAATATATATATTTAAAAAATATCTAAAAATCATCTAGACATTGAGTTAATTGTTTAAATAATTATTTTGAATTTATTAAGATTTTTTAAGAAACTTACTTTCTTAGTTCTTAGATCTTAGAATTAGAGATAAGGAATAAATTAAACCATAAAATAATCTATTGATGGGCACATTTTGACATTGAATGGCGAAAAAGAAACCAATTTACTAACCTTCCAAAATACAATATTTTTATACGTGTCAATCACCAGATTAGAAAGACATCGTATAAACTACGCTTACAAATGTGTGTAAACTTATGATTATTGCCTGCATGTGCCCACACATAATTTAACACTTGGCTTTCCAACTGAATCGAAGCATGCTGCTTATAACAAGGTAAGGTAAAGGGATTAATGCTTTCTTATTTATATTGCAAGACTCATCCGAGAACTAATCTCTCTTTCTTGACAGGCACCGATTCGCTGGTTCGAACCGGAGGCGTACAAAGCCAAGCTAGCAGCTGCTGGTCCCGTTGCAATATTGCCGATCGGCGAAGCGGAAATCGATCCCGAGTGAAACCGGAAGTCAATTTGTCGTCTTCCTCCCATTATCTTCTCCCACCCTGGTGATAAGGTTTCAGAGAACACGTGTGTGTATGTGTGCATGTGTGTGTGTGTGTGTGTGTGTGTGTATGCGCGCGCGCGCGCGTGTGTATGTATGTGTGCTGTAACGTCTTGTCGATCGTAAGAAATTTGAAAAAGGAAGATTAAGAAGATAAGAAAAAGAAAATATTTTCTTCAAGGGAAAAAGAAGTAAAGCGTACGTCGAAGAATTTCATTGACAATATCTCGAGGAAGAAATGTCTTCGTCGAGGAGATACATCTAAAAAGAATTGTTGGATGTGCGCTTTATACAATCGATACGCTAGTCATTAGAGTGAAAAATGTTTTATTTATTCATAAAAATTATCGTATACGCAATCATTTTGCAATCAATTGTCTTTTCGATCGATTACACGTCGTATATGCGAACCGCATCGATACTGTACGGCACGCACGCGATTTGTATAACATTCTGTCGCGAGACAATGTCGACAAGCGCAAGAATGTTACGTTAATTGTTAATGGCAAAAAAAAAAGAGATAAGATCGACTTGTTGAAATTACACATTGAAAGACAACAACTGTTAACTTTCGTACACGTTTAATAGATAGAATTATAGTAGCGTTAGAGACTGAGGAATTAGAATCGTGCAGAGGAGCATCTTTTATAAGCGAGATTTTTATTATTTATAACGATTTTGCTATTCGCCTAATTGAAAAGACGCGTTTCTCGACAAAAAATATTAATCGTGAAAGACTAATATTTTACTTTAGAAGAGTACACGGTAGAGATCACGTTACAAGAACAAATCCTGCGCTTTTTATAAATAGCAATTCGGAGGGCGATCTCCCAAATCCAGAGATTTCAATCTCGCCGTGTAACAAACAGTGTTACGCAGCAAGAAATGGAATCGTGATGTAGCATAGTCTAGTCTACCTATTTCAACGTAGGAATTACCATTCTTTTGGTATTTATTCTGCTGTGACGCAATAACCAAAAAAATGTAAACAACGGAGGAAAGGGAATTAAATTTTTTTCGAGAGTTTATATTTTATATACGCTAAACGAAAGCGTTCGTGTGCTATGTGCAGTACATATATATATCGTGAGAAGAATGTAGCCGATAATTTTCTTGTTTGACTATTATACTGTATAACATGAGAGTGCCTCATTCTGATAAAACATGAGATAATCGCAAAATTGTAAGCAAGATTATTGTTGAATTCCTTGCATGCGGAATTTTATCTTGCTTTTATTTTAACGGATTTAAGATTTTCTCCTTGTAATATCAAAAATCGCCGAAATTCTCTTCTCACGGTGACTGAAGTCTCGATTCAGAAATTGAGAAGTTCGATGTTTATTAAACAAAAGATTCAAAAATATAGTCGATTCTCTCCCTACGATTGTTAATATCTAAATTTTCGGCTACTCACGTTACTTTCTTCGCGCGTCATGAAACTTTACTGCACACTGTCCAGGACACTTACGTTCGTTTTTAAGTTTTTACACAATTTAATATTTATTACGAATTTACACTCTATTTACTTTGAAAGATTAAACATCACGT
>NW_017259210.1:240176-242318 GCF_001594045.1 Atta colombica | reverse complement strand
ATATATATATATATATAAAATTTATTTTTATCTCTAACTAACTGCGCAGTAATATATAATAATACTATAATATATTATTGTACTTTGTCGTTTATAATAATAAATCAGCAAAGTCAGAAACACGTATCACATTAGTAACTGTCTTTTCTTTGCCCTTTCGGATATAATGGAGAAGGAATATCTCATACACAAAAACTGGATGCATAATAATGAAGTCGACTGCATCGATCTGGCACTAACTTTTTATTATTCCAATAATAATAATATATATCGAAAAAAGTGAGATAATCACTGAACATACACATTATGTACCTCCCGCCGATCACACGGGCTCAGAAAATTGTACTAGATATCAATTGCACTCCTACTCGAGTCTCTTCTTGTAAAAGTTAAAAATCTTAGCAGTGCTCACCGAAGGTCCGCGCTCGCCGATTGCATTTTCTTTTCTTTTTTTTTCTTCCCCTTTCTCGTTACACGATTCATTTACATTGCTATTATTCGTATTGCGAGTGATTGCGAGCGGCCTATCATATCTTTT
This sequence comes from Atta colombica, assembly GCF_001594045.1. Classification (NCBI taxonomy): domain Eukaryota; kingdom Metazoa; phylum Arthropoda; class Insecta; order Hymenoptera; family Formicidae; genus Atta; species Atta colombica. The sequence continues at coordinate 241,780 of NW_017259210.1, read as the reverse complement.
TTTTACTTGTGAAAACGTACACATTATCGTATTATCAATACTTCGTAGTTCAGTTTAAAATCAATCTCAGCTATGATCTAACTAGAGCGTGTATACAATTGATTCTTCCCTTCGCAATTATCAATATAATGTCGTCCTGCTGTCGCTAATTATCCAGTGTATTGCATGTGTATGAGTGAACAATGATACGTCTATTATATAATAAATAACAATTCTCGTTTAACTTGATAACTGATAACGCTACTTCTACAAAAATCAATGCGACGTGTGCAAACATAACGGGAGGATCAAAACGAGAGATTTCTTTTGATATTTTTTTATGTACTATGAGATTTATTCACGAAAAAAATGATGTATTAATGGCATTAGATTTAATTGGAAATAATCTTTCCCTGGTAAAAATGCTTCACATAATTCTTCAGAATTTCTATATAAATTTTTGAATTTTTCACAATTTCTATATAAGTTTATAACTTCTTAAAAGTTCTTTAGCTTTCAGATTTTTTTATACGAATCGGAATGCTCGAGTCTAAATATTTTATAGAATTGTTTATATATGTGAATTTCTGAAATATCCTAAAATTTCTCATTTCATAATTGCTAAAGAAAACTTAACAAAACTTTGAAGAAGCTTAAGGCTTTTTTTAGAACTCTTCATAAATTTAAAATGTAAAAAATTCTTAAAATGTTGTGGAACATAACGAGAATTTTTTCATCAGAACGTTGATTTAACAATATAATAAATCATTAGAGGGCTGTAGGAATTTTTCTCTTAAATTGCGAAAACTTCGCTCTAAGAAAAAATATATACACGTAATAAACACTAACTTCGAAACTTCACAACGGTCCTCTAAAGATTAATGATACAAATATTTATTTCCAATAAAAACAAGAGTACGATATGTCGGATTAACAAAATTATTTTCAATTAGATCCGGTTAGCAATAAATGCAATGAGCCTTTTGTTCTGAGCTGTGATATTAATTCGCTTTAACAATAAGCTCCTAAATTTTCCAGCTGCTATCTCGCCAGCTCGTTTAAAGTTTAAAGATTAAGACTTAAGAGCGTGCTTTTATAAAAAAAAAAAGTTACAATTTAGAGCTTGAAATGAAAGGCGAAGGCTATTGTGGATCGGGTCTCAAAGCTTTAGTTAATACATCTTTCTTTTCGTGCGAGAAAAAAAAAATAAATGATGAACAGACCCGCCAATGTCGGGGACGTCTTTCTCTTTTGATGATAAGGCGTAAAAACCCGCGTCTCCGGAACGTAATCCGAAGCGTCTCGTGTATCCTCTTATGTATAAATATATGCGTATATATCTACGTGTATCTTATAATTAACTAGTAATAATTATGCATATGATTCGCGCACGTAACATAAGTAATGCGTTTCATCCCGACCAATAGATAGCCGAGCACGACTCGCGTTTTTCCTCTTAACCGTCGAATGCTTAAATACGTATCCTTGGCCGATAGAGAACGGGCAACGCCTCATTATATGTACAAATTCAACAAAATAATAACGATTTTTTTTTCTACGAAATAATCGCGATGAATCGAATTTGGCCTGGTTCGTCTACACTCAGAGAAAAACGGTGGTAGCAA
>NW_017259210.1:227641-240076 GCF_001594045.1 Atta colombica | reverse complement strand
ATGTACATATAAATTAATATTCAGTTAAATAAATTAATATTCATAATTGAATATTAATTAATTAAAAAATTAATTAATATTCATAATTGAATAAGTTGCAATGACTATAAAATAATGTATTCATATGTACAATAATTCTGGAACTTGTATAATTCTTTTATAATTGCTATCACTCTTTTTCCCTGTTCATTTTTATAAAAAAATAATCTGTAAATTAACTTCAATCTCTCGATTTAATTTATTCATCATTTTCTGATTCTTAAAATCAGATAAAAACTAAGTTAAACCGAAGTTGAAGTTAATTCACATCAGTAGAAATGAGCGTAGTAAAAGGTGGATCCGAATTAAAGGGACGAAGATTAAAAATTAGTTATAGCGCGCGAATTACAGACAATGATACTCTTTTTACTCCACTTCTGAGACACACGCCGTCGCACAATGAGATACAATTATGTAGATCACGTAAATCGGTACGCAGATCTTTTTTTCTATCCGAAAAGAATCTTGTAGGTCCCATAGATCTCCGTAAATCCGGCGCCAATTCCGTAATTTCTACAAGACGATTTTCATTCGTGCTTTAGCCTCGCAATGTAAAAAAAATTCGCGAAGAACGAAAGCAAGGGGATAGGGGTCACGACGAATAAAATTTCTCCTAGATAAATTCATATCTTACGTATTATTTAAGCACATGCGTGAGAATGTCTCGCCATTCGATCATGAAAATAAGAAACGTTATGTTTAATGCTTAACGTTATGTTTTAATGCTTATCGTCAAATGAGCATAAAATATATGTGTATGCATATATACATATAAGTACATATAATTCGTACATGTACATAATTATATACTTACATTTATTTTATATATATATATATATATATATATATTTTTGCATGAAATATATTATGAGGAATGGAAATTTTACTTTCTACTCCCACATACTATATACATATATGTATATATATGTATACATAACATACACACGTGTATGTGTGCCTAGTAACCTTTCTGCTCGGCACCGAGCAAGGTCTGCGCGAGATGTGCAAATAACGTTAAGAAATTAAAGGATACATTTTGTCGTTTATTTTTATAGCCTAGAGACATCATCTTATAAAACATAAATCGCTAAAGCGATGTAAATTCACTTAAATATATATATATTCATATATTTCGGCATTTCTTTATACTATTGAGTTTCTTGGAGGGGTGGGGGTGAGGGGATGAGGGGAGGGGGACCACGATCTGGCAAAAATTTGCTAGTTACGCTTTTTCTTTCAATTATATATCAAAAGAGGAGTGCACAATATCGAATACGTTCTACGAATACATATATGTCTTCGACATGCTGCAAAATGTAAACGTGATACTCGATGAATGACATTATCATACATTTATGAGAGAAACAAGTGCATTATGCGTGTTTATGCTCGTTAAAGGGAAATATAAAATTCATCAGCTGCCTATTCCGAGTTGGTTTCTTTCGCTTTCTTTCCCTTCCTCTTCTTCCTTCTCTTCCGTCTCTTTTTTTCTTTTCTAATATCGACACAATCGTAAACGATATCCGCGACTCACTCGTACGAATATGTCCTACATATATACAATAGCATAATTATATTTCTCGCATGCCGAAGTCGGCCATCCGATTCCTTATGCTTTTCGCAAAATTCAATCTCTGCCTCTCGTGTATGCCGTCACAAATTTGAAATCCTTTTTTTCCAAAATTTTTTTACTAGTTTCTTACGCCATAGTCAGAATGAATTTCTACCTAAACGAAATAAAAATATGTTTCTCCCTCGCACAGATCACCCGCAATTCGCGCGGCAACCATCCTTTCAATTATCATCCCTATGAATTATCACTTCTGAGTGCCTTGCACGAATCAGCACGTAGACGAACAAGCTAGCGATGTAAATAGAAAGCATTTTACCCATGGCAAAACGCGTACGATCGGTCTAAGACAAGCTCGTCAAATCCGCGTACTGCATTCAGTTAATCACTTTAAATATACCAATCGCATTGTTTAATACGCACGCGATGCACATCATCTTATAGAAAATATGTTCCCACACTCTCACATTTCTATCGCGTAAGTGTAAAAAATTTTCCATACTGTTTACACTGTTCTTTTTTTTCGTTCTCTTTATCTTACTTTAAGTCTCCTGGCTGCTCGTTAGAACGTAAAATTCACTAGATACATCGTCAGCAGGAGATGTACTCCTTTCATGGACCGATATGCATTGGTCTTGACGATGATAACGACGATGCCAATCCGCGGGGTTAAAACACATAGTCTGGACCGGCCATATCTATTGCCCACCGGAACTTATCCCTCTGAGTCTTGTTGTAGATCTTCTCGATCGGGACGTTATGCTTTTTGCACCTGGACAAACAATTTGTATAGACATATGAAAAAAGGAAATAATGAGCGAAACAAGTATTAATCATGATTGGTTCAACTTCTGTCCAGAATTTTCGGTCTCTTCGAGAAATAACGGAGTACCGAATTTTTATATTTTTTCTAGCAGTAGGGAGTTTCCTTTGCTATGGAATTGGAGCGGTCCAAAGAGCACAGTAATTGTAGAATAGCAACAAATATGAAAAGAATTGAATATGCTGCAGAGCTGTTTATGAAGTTGACTAAATTAAGTCTTCAGAAATACTTTTACAGTATTTGCAAGTCTAAATCCAATTTACAACACATTTTCAAATCTCAAATATAAATGATGTACAGAAATGACCGAGAAATTGGCAATCCTTATTGAGTGATGATTGAGTGACATAAGACTTTTATTCTGCAGCATCGTTGCTATATTGATAGAAGAAGAGTATAGAGGGAGAATACTTAGAAAAAGAAACCTGAATTGAAACCAAATAACGTATATAGTTACTTAGTATCCATTACTGAAATTCTGGAAAGAAATTGAACCATCTATTTTTCAGGAAGAAATTATTTAAGACATCATAGTACCGATCTTAGCAAAAAGAATATCAGTTATAATAAATAAAATATATAAGAACATTAAATTGCAAGAACAAATATTGTGAATATGTGAAATAAAAAAAACTGAAGAACATAAAAATAATAAAATTAAAATTTATGAAAAACGAAAAAATTAGATAAAAATATTAAATATACTTACCAAGCAACGGAAATTCTAGGATCGAGATAATTCAATTTGGAGGTACTCAGAGCGATCTCTTTATTCTCTTCTCGGTCAGTTGCTTGAACTTCCAACTTTGTTAATTGATCCTTAAATCTTTCTAGTTGTTTCTTCTTCTTTTCATATGTTCTATAAAAACATTAAGACCAATTAATTTACGCATGCGAGCTGCATGATATAAACATGAGTTGTTTACAAAGTCAGTTTTCTTAGTTAATTTACAAAGAAAAAAAAATAATTTTAAATTAGACAAAGAATTTAAATTTATCGGGCATAAAATAGTCTTTATATCTAAATACCATTTAAACTAAAATTATAAAATTTTTATGTGCAAAATTCATAATAAATAATTTAAATTATCAAACTTTATAAGTTTATTATTATTATTAATCTAAATTTCATTATCTATTATAAATTTATTTTATGTATACAAAATATAAGTAAAAGATGACGTACACTTTTTCCTTCACTGAACCGTGTTTTGCATCTCGTTTAGCGTCCTTTACTTGCTGCTCACACTCGGCTATCACTGCTTTCTTTGTGTCAATCTTTGCCTTTAGGTTCTCCATGGATTTCGCATGTGTCTTCGGTACTGAACGCTGATGATTACACAATATGGCAACGGCGCGATTGGCTCGATTGTACGAGAGAATCTTCTCTGCCTCTGTTTCGTTCGGATCAGTCAACTTATCGAGCTGCTGCTGCAGCGTCCACGATGCGTTGTAAGTTCTGAATACTTTAGCGGTTAAACCTTCCATCAGCTCGTTCAAATGTTTATTCATCACGGTAGTGTTGAGACGATCAAACAAATCGTCTCCAGGCGATTTGTTTTCCATGAAGAGCTGCAGATTCTTAAAAACGCGCTTTTCTACTGGCACCTCGTTGTAATATCGAATAGAATCTTTACCTGTGGGATTAATTCTATAGAAATCACGGAATTGAATTGTATTATAATATTAAGAAATATATAAAAAATACAACTATTTTTTAATCCTTTGGTTTCACTCTAAGAATACCCCGCTTTCTTTTTCCGATGCTTTTCCAATGTTTTTTTCATTGCTTATAATTTTTTATTAACAAACTTACATACATTTACATGGTACCATTAATATATTTTGATCTATATATTTTGATTTTAAAAATTCTTTGCAATATGTTTATTTTCATGAAAGTCATAAACAATCAAATTAAGTTGGCCGTGCTATACCCAAATGTATCATTTCAATAATGCAGCATACCAAAGGATTAATTATAAATATATATTATGTATGAAAATTGCAATAATTCAATTATTACCTAAGAAATCAAATACGACGACGTATTCCTTGCCGCCCTTCTGTTCATGCAGCTTGATATGCTCCACTCGTAATGAGCAACAACCTACAGTATCCGCCTGATCCTCATCTTTCTCATTACCGGCTCTGAGCGCCAGCCTATCAATGAAATACAGAGCAACAGCCCGTTGTCTAATGCGCATTTCCTTACTTTTCCAGTCATCTCGATACTCCGCACGAATTTTGTCAATCGACTGCGCCAGCTTCCGCGCTGTCTCGTACTTCTGCCAATCTTTCTCGCCCTTGAGCTTGCTGGATGGATTTAGCATCACGTACTTCACCTGGCCCTGAATATTCTCCGTCCAAGAAGCCAGCCATGTTACATTCGGATCGTGTCGCACCTCCTTCCATTTATGACCGGCCGGTGGTTTCGGTATATTTGAATCTTTCGAACAGTTGATGAGCACATCCTCTGGTAGAACTCGCTTCTTCAACTTGCCCATCTTAGGATGCTCACCACGGCCTCTAAACAATCCGGGCGGCTCAATCTTGAAGTTACCAATCTTTTCCTTATGGCCATCAATACTGCAGAAACCATATTCTTTTTGTATCTCCTCATTCTTCTCCTTGATCTTCAACTTTTCATCCTTAGTCATGGCTTTGCGCTCTTCACTCTTTTGCAAGAAGTACGCATGCATCTCTTTGAAGTTGCATTTGGACAAATCGGTGATTTTGGCACGCTCCGACTCAGTCATCACCTCTCGCCAGTCGTGAAAGAAGTTGTTGTTGAAAGCAAACTTTGTCGTGTAGTCATGGTCGAGCATTCGCGCATAGAAAGTTGCGACCTCCTCTGTCTCCTCGCTCAGCTTCATCTCTTTGCCGTTATAGTAAAATTTTATGTTAGGAGGTAAGGGTTCATAGGGTGGTGCAAATACTGGTCCTTTGTGTTCCAAGAAATACCATTTCGTCCCATCGCTTTTCTTCTCTTCCTCCCACCTGAATTTAACATTATGTTAAATATTAATTATAATAATTATAGAACTATGTTAATGTTTTAATTATGTTAATAAACGCAAGTTTTTATCCTTAAATTATGTTAGATAAATTATGTTAGAAATGATAGATGAAGAAATTGTATTCTCAAGATTGTAAGTCATCTCATTGTAAATCTCAAGACGAAGCCTTATGAAAGTAGAAGAAAATAAAACATATCAATTGAAATTTCGATATTAGATTCGAACGATTCAAATCAATGTGATTCATAACCTCAAATATAACCTCAAAATCGGTGGATCCATTTTTGTTTTATAAACTATGTAATTGTGATGGCCTCCAAGATTAACTAAACATCTCATTGAGAAACGAATTACTATGCTTCTTACAAGGATTGGCATTACATCCATCTATCATTCGCATCTTTCACTTGAGAATAAATATAGATTTGCGAAGAAAGTCGCTGTAAGGAAATATAGGTTACGATGCCACATGGGAATAAATGTCCAATTTTTTAGAGACTTTTATCTCTAAGAGACAAACGCTCCTATTGGACATTGAATGTATTCTTATGGAAGATTCACATTTCATTCTCCAATAGAAGGAGAATTTCTAGGGACTTACAATCATGATATCATGATTTCATTCCTAGGAATAAGATCTACTTATTGAACGTTGAAGCAGAATGAATTCCATATTAATGTCCTTTTCTATCAATGTAGATTTAACACTTCATCTTTTTCTAATTCTAAGAATTAAAAAAAGATGAAGAGTAACTAAACTAAAATTAAAATTAATCTATATTGATAGAAACGAATATCAGAACCAGAAAATGTAATTTAAATAGTGATTAAAGTTAATCTAAAATAACAAAAAATAACTAAAGTAAAAATTAAGAAAGAACTACTGCATTGATATGATTATTTGAGAGGAAAACTTTGAATGTCCATACCATTTCCAAACTTCCTGCTGCTCCTCCTCTTGTTTCTTTTTCCTCGGGCTTACTTCGCCTTCTGTTTTTACCTTTGTGGTCTTCTTCTTTGGTTTCTACAAGACAAACAGTACAAAACATACTGTTCTACGATCTACATTTCAATTAATTTGAAAGAAATGTTAATAAAAAAATTTAGTACCGGTGTATCTTCAGGCTCGGCGTCATAATCATCATCATCATCATCCGCGTGTTTTCGTTTCTTCTTCTTAGTCTTCTGGTTAGTAGCTTTCTTGGCTTTCTTACGCGTTGACAGCGGAACGTCTTCATCTTCGTCCGACTCGATTTTTCTTTTTACTCTTGACGATACCTTAGATTCCGATAACTGTATCAATATATTTAATGAAAAGGATCTAAATAATCTTCAAAAATAAAAAACAAAATTGAAAAAACAAAATTTACCAATGGTTCATCCTCTTCTTCCGAGTCATTTTCCGTCTTTATGGTCGTATTGTGGAGATCCGACAGCCTGGTGTCATTTCCATCCGTCGAATCCATACTAGCATTCTCCTTAATTGGTTCATCATCATCGTCCTCCTTAATATAAAGCGGTCGCTCACCACCGCTATCGTCATCATCATCAAATTCCGGTTGCGTCATGGGTTCCTAAAGAAAGAAATCCATATCAGTATTTCATTTTATATTTATTCTCCAAAACGTTAACCGCAAACAAAATCTTACCTCTTTTATCTCAGTCTTGATTTCTAAGTTGTAATATCCTTCACTTGAGTGATTCATCTTCACGTTCGATTCTTCCTTTACTTTGATCTCCTCCTTATCCTTCTTTTCCTTTTCCTCGCGATGTTTGGCTGCATTTGGTCACGAAAGATTAAAAAGGGAAAATAAATATTTTTTATATATATATATAAATATATATATATAAAAAAGCTTAAATATTGCTACTTACATTTGTCCTTATCATGGCGATGGCGATCTTTGTCTTTATCATGACGATGCTTATCTTTGCTGGACAAACTTTCTCTGTGCTTGTCTTTATCTTTTTCCGAGGAACGATGCTTCTCACTCGAAGAGTGAGAAGTGGAATGTCTGTCCTTTTCCGATGAGTGCTTCTTACTATCCTTGTCCTTTGAAATACTGCGGTCCTTATCCTTATCACGCGAGCTAGAGTTCAAGGAACTACTGTGTCTATGCCTATCTTTATCCTTGCTCGAGCTGTCCTTGTCCTTAGAACTGCTGTGCCTAGCAAAAATATATCGTAATCAGATAAATACCACCGTCAAAAATTATTACATAATATTTTAAAAGACACTTTTTTATTTTACCTGTCTTTATTTTTGGAGCTCGAGCTGGATTTGTGATGATGTTCTTTGTCCCTGGTTTTGTCCTTTTCCTTATCTTTGTTAGATGAACTGCTACTCTTATGTTCCTTGTCCTTACTAGACGAACTCTTTCTATCCTTGTCTTTACTATTGCTACCATCATGCTTCTCCTTATCCTTAACAGAACTGGAGCTATGTCTATGTTTGTCCTTATCCCTGTGTTCACTTTTATGATTCCTCTCCTTGTCTTTGCTCCGATCTTTATGATCCGATTTGTGAGATCGTTCTCTGTCCTTGTCTCTATGTTCTGATTTGTGTTCCCTTTTCTTGTCGAAACCATTGGACATGCCATTGATATGATCTACGAAAATGTCTAATTAAAGTTTACAATATACACATGAGATTCATCATTAATTTCAAAATAATTTTGTCTATTAAAAATTATAAGGTACATAAAGTTTAATATAATGAAACAAAATAAATGTTAATTTAATAGTATCTAAAATAATAACAAAATAAGGAATAAACTTTGAATAAAATTCAAAGTTGAAAAAAACATCTCAAGTCACCAAGATTACTCCGTTTAATCCGATTTATACCAATGTAAATTAACTTTAATCTCGGTTTGAGTAATTATTGTTAAAATAAATTGAACTGAGAATAAAGTTAATAAGAAAGTGAACCAAAGAAAGTCCATTTCTTTCCATGAAACGAAAGACCCTGATTGGCTTTTTTTTATGCTTTATGCATTGTGCATTATGCAAAGGTCTGTACTTTGGCTTTAATTCTTAGAATTGCAAGCTAAAGAATAAATTAAAATTAATCTAATATTGATGGAATCGAACCTTAGATAATTATCGTTATTTTGTTAAGCATTCTAGAATTAGATCCTCTCAATCGCTGAAAACAATGTATAATCAATAAAATATGCAAGATTAAGAACCACATAAAAATAAGAACAATAAAAAAATTAATAAAAATAAAAATAGAAAAATAGGTAAAAAATGACTAAACATATTTAAAAAATTAATTAGAATTAATAAACACGCATTTAATGAGATTTCTGACCAAAAATGTGGATAAATTTTTTCATAAAAAATTAACAATCAAAAATTCGCGCGGTTCTTTAAACCTATCGCACATGATTCATTTGTTTTGGAACTCTTTACTATTCTTTTCAAACATCGCTACCACAACGATCCTATCCCCGATCGAAGACTCGAACTTTCTCGAAGCATCCTTGAACTCTCGCTGGAAAACTCTCGAACTTTCGAGAAGATGCAAAATTCATAATTAAAGAGGTACGGGAAGGGCAACTTCCGCAGTTGCAAGATCCCTCATCCCGCCTTCAAGCGCTTCTTCCCTGGACGGATGAGACACGTGTTCAATTCCCCCTTTCCGTGATCCTCGTGAGTCCTTCGGTCGATTTTTAATTCAACTATTCGCCTCCGTTCGGTCAACACTCACACGCGTCCGAGTAAAAGAAGTAAAGTACTCACCGCTATGATTCCCGGAGACGGAGACGCCGTCGCCGCCGCCGCCGCCGCCGCTCTCCTTGGTCTTCTTTTCCTGAAACAGACAAGCGACCGTTCAGCGCGACCAGGAAGGTCAAATGCGGGCGCGCGCTTCTGTTCGACGGTATTGAAAAGCCGGGGAGCCACGAGGAGCACTCTCGCGCGCGCCTCGGGGTTCGCCCGTCCGCCACGATAGGACTTAGTCGCAGACGCCATTTTGGGACTTAGAAAATTTTCGCGTCGGGCACGATGAGAGACGACCAAGAGGCGAGAGCGCTCCCACAGGCGATTATCGCAAAAACGTGCGCCTACGTGGACGCGGAATCACGATCGCTTACCAGATCCACGTTCATCTGTGGTGTCGCCTGCTCGAGCTCCATTTTCCCGGACGCTCGGAATCTGTACACAGCGCGGGCAACGATGGACTTGCGGCGCGAGGACTACCGTGCTTCAGCTGCGCCGTCGACCAAGTGAGACACAAGAAGCTCCGAGAGCGGATGGCTGGGGCGCGAATGTACGCGTACGCACACACAGTGGATCTCCCGACGAGTGTGTTAGCGAATTCGCAAGAGACCGTGAGAAAGACGGGGAAGTAGAGAGAAAGAGAGAAGAGATAGAGAGAGAGAAAGATGGAGAGACGGCACACTTTACCCTAAGCCGTCCGCAACGCGCCCGTCTCGTCCCGCGTCCGACGAACGACTGTATTCCGTGTGCGCGTCGCGACGCCGCGCAACCAGTCTAAGTGCCAGAAACGCGCGACTGCGCATGCGCCCGTTCGCCCCGCCCCCCTCGTACTTCGCACGACGGCCAGACGCGATCCCGCGATCCCGATCGCCGAGATCGAGCCGATCCGATGTGCTCCGAACCGAGCCGAGAGTGTCATTCACCGCGGTGCGAGGTCGATTGAAACCGGTACGATTCCGCAGCAGAGTTCAATACTCGATGCGCGGAGACGATTTTGCAGGGTTGTGCCGTATATTTCGAGATTATGTTTACATGGAACTTTTACGTATTGTTACGTATTGTTTACACACATCTGTTTTTTTACGGTATATGCAATATAAAATATGAGCCCCTTAATTGACAAGGCATAAGTCCAAAATTAGGAAAAATGCATTATAGAAGTTGAAAGTATTAAGAATGTTTTATCTATCAATTTAATTTACTTTTGTTCTGTTTTTATGTTCATAAAAAATGAAAAAGCTGGAATAAATTTAAGTCCAGCTTTTTTTACGGTCACTTATTTATGATGTAAAATTGATTTTTATTTCTTATTGTAAATTATTATATATTGGATATAACAGTATAGGGAAAACTAAATTTTATGATCGTTAATACACCTGATTTTAGTATTGATAAGTTTAGTTTGAAAAATATTTAAGAAAGATGGAAGCCTGTGCAGTTGTGTAGTCTACTGCAATAATAAAGAAGCTTTGATGATTTATAGGATTATTTACACAAACGATACGCAATGTCTAGTTTATATAATTTACATCTGTTTCATGAAAACAGTACAAGCAATGTAAAATATGTAAATTATTGTAAATTATATAACAAAAAAAATTGAGTTTTACAATTATTAGTATATTATATGATAAGAAAATATAAATAAAAACATAAATGAGAGGAAAGCTTAATGCAACGATAAAGAAACAAAGTTTTGATGATGTTTACACAAATGTCACGTAAAACATAGTTTACATCTTTTTCATTGGACAATACATGCAATATTAAAATATGTAAATTATAAATTATTATAATTTGTATAACACAGTATAGAAAGAAACTAATTAAATGTTATGATTGTTATCTGACTTTAGTATTTAATAAATACATAAGCAAGATGGAAACTTAATTTACTGCAGTCTAGTACAACAATAAAGAACATAAGCTTTGATAATCTATAGATTGTTTATACAAATAATAAAAAAGGTTTTAGGTTTAAATCCATTTCCTATAAATAATACAAGTAACGTAAAATATATAAAATATTATAAATTAAATAACACAGTACAAAAAGAAGTAATTAAATTTCATAATTGTTCATATATAACTTGATACTGATAAATAAAAATATATAAGATAAAAATTTTAGTGCAATCCAGTGCAACGATAAAGAACATAAGTTTCAATGGCTGTATTCAACAGAATGTTTATTTTGCAACTGTTGGAAATTTTCTTCACACTGATATTACTTTTACATCTAGAGAAATAGTCCTGTTTCGGCAATCATAAAATGGTTGCAAAACTGTTGCGTTCTGCTGAACGCATCCATTGATTTATAGATTGTTTACACAGATGACATGTAAAACATAGCTTACATAGTTTACATTGTATAGATATGGATTATTATTTCTTACGCACAACCCTGGGATTTTATTTCGCAGCCATAAGAAGACCGGCAACAAAATGTTCTTCAAAGCGAAATTCAAAATCAGAGTATACTGATCATTGATCGATTCATTTCTCAGATTCAATTAACAGATTCTCTCTTTTCTTTTTTTTTTATAGTGGGGAAAATCTTCTCGCGAAAAATAACTCTTCCAAGAACAGGAATTGAAAAATCCCCTCGCAAAGAGAATTAATCGCCAGAGATTTCTGAAGTAAATTACAATATCGAGTTCTATCGCAACACAAGTTTATGGGGTGCAAAAAACGCGATAATTTTGAAATTATTTCATACTTTTTTGTGATTTTGCTGATTTTAAAAAAATAAGTTTATACGAGATATTTCTTGTCGACGTAACCAACTTTTTCGTTTGATTCAACTTCACGTTGGATCGAATTTCGCGAATTATTATATTGAACTATATGTTCGATTCATAGTATATAAATTATGTCTTATGAACAATTCCATCATACGTTCGATTATCAATTGCAGTTCACTTTCAAAGCATCAGCGCGAGAAAATTGTTGATTCTTTTTTATTTATATATTCGAAAGAGTGATTTTCCGCAACGCAATCATTTTTGAGAAATATAAACTAAAAGAATATTTTACGTTGGAAAAATAATATGTCATTCTCTCTCTTGCGTGATAATAATTTATAGCAATAATTGTACATAATTTTATTTTTAAATATACTGTAAATGTATTATATACAATTATAATATTATAATTATATAATAGCTAAATAATTATGATATTATAATTATATTTCAAAATTCTTAATCATATACACTGTGTATGTATCATTAAGAATTATATAATTTTCAATTTTA
>NW_017259210.1:222929-227527 GCF_001594045.1 Atta colombica | reverse complement strand
TATATATATATATATACGTTTTATACCTGTGACGTTGTCATTGGTGCAACATTCAATCCAACTTTGATTGCTTATAACTTTTATAAAATTATAAACATGTAATAAATTTTTTTAATCGAAATGTTAAGCATTAAGAAATCAAACAGATATATCTTGATTAGTAAAAAAGTTATAAGTAATAAAGTAAATAGATGTTTCAAAAGAGCATTTTTTGAAAAAAAAAGTCTGATACACCATATCAAGAGTAGCATTGAAGGGTTAAGCTTTTTTAGCACTTTTTACATGATTGTCAGCTCTATAAACGCAGCTACAGTTCTACTGATATCACACGGTTGATATCGTCCTACCATAAGTTACATTACAGTAACAAATAAAATTGTTTGTACAATATAAAATCAGCAACATCAGTAAATCGTTCCTTGCTTCAGTTTTCATGTTTTTCTTTATCTTACGAAACTTTATAACTTGATATACTCCGGCTTTCCTTCGCTATTCCAAATCGTTTTCATTTTTCGAAACGAAAATACTGCATACAATGCTGTAAAGATTCATTTAATAAATTGGATTTGTTCAGAATTTTTATATTTTATTCATATTTTCAAATTTTCCTTATTTTTAATTAGAATTCTTGTACTCACAAGTAACTTCCCATTCCGATTGCGAAAGAGTGCCAATTTTACGATGATTCGCTGGCAGATTCTGCATATATTCAACAGCATGATGATAATCTCGCTCTGGATCACCAAGCAGAGGTGCTTCATGATACGGCGGATAAGTTTCTAGTGCCTGCATATTTCCTAAAAGAGATCTACCCTCGTTTTTGAAACGCTCATAGAAATCTTCGAACCTGAATATAAAAAAATTTTTGAGATTTTAACTAGGAAAAATAATGTCTTCAAATATTAATATCTATTTGTAATATTCGTGGATCCAGTGTACTTTCATTAATGTATCTTTATTTTAAAGTTAACATAATTCACTTTCGCTTATTTTTTTTCATTTTCAAAGGTCAAAATCCGAGAAATAGAATTATATAACTTAATATTATTTATTAATTATGAAAAACACTCGTAACAAATAATTTTTCACACTGTAGTTGAAGAAAGTGTCCATTAGACTTGTGAATATCGATTAGGATTAAATTAATATAATATGCAAGCTTTTTAATTATTTGCTAAAATAACGATAGATTTAAATTAATGTACTTTTTCTCTTACCTTTCAAACGCCACTAATTCGAGACCGTATTTCAGAGCCAACTTGCACAAAGTAGGTAGATGCACCAGGAATTCCGGGCAATCGACCACACCATCCAGATGAAAATTGTACTTTGCGCCGAAGAACGGCGGTTTAGTTTTGTCCTCACTTAAAAATTCAACGTTGTACACGTCGTTGCCGAACTTATGACCGTCGCAATTTTGCCACCTAGAACTGCGTTGTCGAAAAGAAGATGAGCGTGTGTGCGTACTATCTATTAGAGAGAAATATGAAAGTAGAAGAAAAAGAAAACGCACACTAAATCATAAGCATCTGGAATGGTTCCGATGAAATAACCACCGGGCTTGAGACTCTCACTGGCGTTCCGAATCATGCATTCCGCCTGTGATAGAGATTCAAAGCTGTAGTGGAAAGCGAACTGGCAGCTAACGAAATCCAACTGTATGCTGGGATCCGCGAACTTCTCCCTCAAACGAACCTGTAACATTCCTGATTAACAAAATTCCATTGACAAGTGCGTTTCTTGCAGATGGAATTTTTGTGTAGCATTTAAAAATGAAATAGGTATCCTCCACCTTTGTACAATCAGCTGTTATAAACTCCGCGCTGAAAATGGGAGCAAAACCTCTGTCCTTGGAACCTTTCTTATTCACCATGTCATTGTACCGTTGTTGACACTGTTCAAGTGACACTTGCGCTATATCCGCGCAGATCAAATGTGAAATATTTGCTTTTTTCCACTTGAGAAGGTCTCCACCCTTACCACAGCACATGTCCAGAACTTTAAGCGAAGTGCCGAAACTTTTGCCTTGTCTTACTTTGACTACGTATTCATCTGATAAATAATATAAGGATAAACTTATTCATTGGAAGAACAATTGATTATTCAAATAAATTAACATAAAATCTCAATAACAAGACCAATAATAAGCCAGTTTTAAGTCAAAATTCAATTTTTTCTCAAATCATCAAAAACAGCCCAAATTAAATCGAATACTTATTTTTACTTTCAAACTTTATAATTATATTTATAATTATGATTAATTCTGAGATATTAGATAGCTTAATAGTAATTATCTATCAAACAAAAGATTGGGATTCGATTCCCGATTCTATCTCACACACGTTACAAGAAATTTTAAGCTATTCTATTCCGCTCTATTAAACAAAGGCATCTAAAGTTATAAATATAAAAAATCCAAAATAATTTGGCAACATAATTGTGATACTTTTTAAAATTAAAAATGCAATAAGAGCTCAACAGTTTAAATTGTAATATTGCTAATTACCAATCAATAATTAAAAAGAATTAGAATTATGTATCTGAAAGAATGCAATTAGATATTGGCTCTTATTGATCCTTTTTCATTATTATTTATTATAGTTATGACATCATTTAGATAGCAGCTAAAAATCAATACTTACTTATAAGCATGCTTTTAATCCAGTTGTTAAAATTCCTCATATATACAATGCGACTTTGATTTCTCTGTGAGAGGCCCTTTTCTTCGAGCGCATTGTAATGATCGGCTACCAAAACTGTATTGTCAAGACTTCTGTTTGCATCAGTTGTGTCCTTATTTTTTTCGTTACTTCCGGATGTTGTTAAATCTGAGGGAACGTTTGTACTCTGCAACAGAAAATACATTTGCACTAATTAATAGTATTCATACTTCAATCTTACATTTAAGATCATCTTATAATCTCAAGATGTTTTGAGTTCTACATAATACGGAATTTTTCTAGAATTTATTAAAGTATATTTTAAGATTATTATCAGAAACTATTCTTTGTTAAAAATAACTATTATTTAAAAGAAAAAATAAATGGAATAATCACTTTTCTTTACAACAGAAGATATTTTTCTGTATTAAAATAAGTATTAAAATAAACATAGTATTCATTCATTTATACAAGTTATGTTTCCTTGAAATTCGTGTCTTTTCAACATGAATTAAGTAGATTTTACAGTATCAATAACTGCATTAATAGATTTTAGGATCGACTTTGGATTTTTAAGACTATCTATGTAGACCAGATTTAAGACGTCTTGAATATGTAATCTAATAAATACTACTTTTTGCAATCAAAATAATAATATATGGTTAAGTCACATACAGCAGATGAGGCATCTTCTTCAGCATCGTGCTTTGCTACTTTGGACGGGCGTTCGCGATCTGGCGACCGCTTGTGTTTCCTACTTTGAGAGCTCTCTACATTTATATCCTTACTTGTCTCTGACTTTGCTGAAGTGGCAGAGGATGTTTCTGTCTCGCTAGAAATTACAATTTGTTCTTTTAGCTTTATATTATTCAAAATATTATTCAAAATGAAACTGACTGTAAATTGTATGATAAAATTAAGTGATTAATTGATATTTTCATAAAATCCTAAAGTGAAAGTTTAAGTCTATAAATAAGACTATAGTTTAAGACTATAGATATACGTTCGCCAATGACTTTATAAAATCAGAACAAGCATTTTATTTCTACAAAAAAAAAAAGAAGATATTGAGAGCCGATTAAATTTAATGTTGTAAGGATTCAAAAATACTTAATTCGAATGAAAGGAAAATGTACTACTGCTATATTTAGCGCCACATCGCGCTGAAGCGCGAGGACGAGGAATACCTCGTGTGCTGCTCCTTTTCCTCATACTCCGTTTTATTCTCCGCGGCAAGTGCCGACATGTCGACGGCGCGGCGATACGAATTGCGTGTAAAAGGATGCGGATTACAACGTGGGAAGTTGCTCAGACTATTCGAAACACGAAGACTGCTACTGCTCATTACTGTACATGCCACACGCGAGCGAACCTCACCTCATACCGATGTTGGCCACAAATGCCGCAAAATACTCCACGAAAAGCGTCGCAGTGACGCCAACGGAGGGATTTTTCACGCATGCGCCGCAGCGCGAGCATCAGGTGACGCCCAGTGGTGTACGCATCTTGGTGAAATTTAGCATCGTCAGATCCACATAAAAAGAAGGATTAAAGTCAAAAAAAATTAATGGTAAGCCTCTTGATATTTATTAAAGTTTTATATGAAAATTAATAATAATCCTTAATAAAACAACGCAATTTATTTAATTGTCATAAATAGCTGTAAATAGTCTTAATAAAACACGCAATTTATTTAATTGTTATAAATAGCTTTGTAAAGTCCATCTATCCAGCATTTTTCTGAACTCAGAAAAATACTCAGAAATATTTGGAAAGTTTACATCTTCTCTCAGAATTTTTCATACAAATGAATTCTGAAATATTCTGAAATTTCTCATTCTAAATTTTTAAAAAGTATTTTAAAATTTTTTAGATTTTATAATATTTCATCAGAAATTATATTTACAAAAAATGAATAATATATTTACAAAATAATTA
>NW_017259210.1:216866-222829 GCF_001594045.1 Atta colombica | reverse complement strand
TTATAAAATTATAGAAAAATTCTGAAAAATTATATGAAAAGTTCTGAGAAAAATTTTCACCAAGGTAAAGTTTATTTTCAAGTTTAAATTAAATGAGTGAATTTCGTGTTCAAAATAAATGTAAATGAAATTAATAATTACAAATTAATAACTAAAATTAAGTAAAATTTTATTTAAAATTTACAATTTAAAATAAGACAAGTGAAGTTATATGTGAAATATGACGGAACATAAATTTTACATTGCAAAATTTATATTTATATTTTTTTCTTTTTTATAAAATCAATAATCTTTATAAAATATATGTATATTCTGTGTTAAATTAAAATACATTATTTCTTACAGTTTATCGTTTCTCTTTTTTTCTTCAATGAAAGGAAAAAAAGTCTATTGTTTGTACACGTATTACGTCCCTGTCCATCCATCCATCCAACAAGAAACAAGCTGACATCTTCATTCCTCAGTATCGCCAACTCCAACCAACTACAACCAACTTCAACAGAACGTGTTGATTTACTGATAGTAACATGCAGGTTAAAAGTGTACGGCGATTTTCCAATTTTCCCGTCGCTTCGTTGTAAGTTATTTAACTGCACATAAATTAATTGAACGAGATCTTTGCTTAATTAACTTATTCAATAATGATCTTTGCGATTGTCACATTTTAGAACGTAAATGAAGTATCAACCTTCTCTGAGCAGGATTATTTCACTGGTTATGCGCATCGATTGGATATCTACAAATTTATCATTAAAATATAAAAAAAATGGTACGATAATTATTTATAACTGTATATTAAATTCACTCATTATATATTACAAACGGATATGTCACAATGGGATTGACGGAATGCTTTGTTTACTTCAGTGTAGCCACCACACACGGACAGAAGAAAAGATTAAAAAATTATTGAAAGCAAGTATTGTTTGCTTACGTGTTTACAACAGAGATGTATATGGAGCATTCACAGTTTCCTACTTGGATACCCCGTCCCTAGCGATGCACGAACGTAACTGGGTACAACCTTGATCGACAAGGTTGGTATCTAGGCGATGCTTAATCACCTAACGCACACGTTCTCATCTATTATCTGATCTAGATTTGCCCTGCGTGATGTTCTTATCTGACCAGCTTATCTAAAATTCAATAAGACTCAAAGGATAAATAATATCACCGCGACGTTTAAGTTGCATCAAGTCTACAGTAAGATTTTACTCTTTTCCAGCTTATTCTGGCTGTACAAGATTCAGACGGCATAGGATCTTTGTTTGTATATACCGTCTGTCTTGCAGAGTGGAGACTTGAATACACAATCCGTTGTTATAAAAAGTTTCACATAGGACTACAAGAACAAAATGGAAACGTTCGAGGCATATGACGAGTCTATGGTTACCGCAGCAAATTATCAGTGTGACATTGTTCAAACTGTGAACAATCATGCGCCCAAGGAAGAAATAGAAGTACGGAATAGAGAGAATCATGATACGTTGACGTTGCAACAGCAACAGGCGGAGCAGATGCATCAGGTGACGCAGATCGAATCGAATATCCAACAAAAAGCAACTGCAGTTCGATTGCCTGCTTTATTGGATGGAGAGTACTTCCAGGTGATCAGGGTGGAAGACACTAACGTTACGGTACGTTGTCAGCAGTGTATGAAATTGCTCAACGGCAATCTGAAGTCCACTGGGAACTTTCTCAGTCATGTAAAGGTAAACAAATTATTAGATACTTTGATAGAATTGTCTGTATGCAGATGACGGGGTGGAAAAAAGTTTCTTGATATAAAACCATGAAGATCAGAGGGGCCAGTGAAAGCCTAAGCACCGATTATTGTGTTTTTATTTCTTATTCTTACAAGGGACTGTTACAATTGTCTGGATTTGATTCTCCTTGAAATATATTGTTAAAAAAAAATCTGAGATACATGTTTTTACATGGATCCAATATCTCAAATTTAAAAAGTGAAACCTTTTAAAGCTTAATAGGGATGGAGGTATTTTCAACATTAGATTTTTACATTAGATTTGTGAAAAATCTAAATACACAATTATCAAGTATATAAAAAAAATTAAATATTTTGTCTAAAACATTTGTTTCATCCCTTAATCTAAGATGGAGAAAAAAATGTGTTTCTTATATTTTTGTGCTTAATATATTTCAAGAACAATCAAATCAATTTCAAATAGTTATAACAGTTTCCTTGTTTAATTTTATTTTGACGATGATTTTATTATTTATTTAATTTTATTTATTACTTCAGGCGATACTTACAATTATATAATTAATTCTTCGTCGACAATGATACGTCATCCACTATCTAGATCTTCGAACTTCAGTGTAGATTTTTTATATAATTTGGACTGTATAAAAATTTGAAGAAATTCTTAAAATAAGTCTTTACTGTCAGAAATAATTGTACTTTACTTATTTTTTACAAATTTAAATTTGTTAGAATTTACAATAAAAAAATAAAATTCAACATTGCCGGCAGTGGATTAATTATATACGCTAGTGACTATGCTTAAAGTCTCTCATTGGGCTTTCTTTTACCATTATAGATTACGATTTATTGTTAGATAGAGAATTTTCGTAACTATTTTCATAACAGTCTTGTTATTTTTGCAGCGATTGCATCCCTCTTTGATGTCCAAAATAAGGTGCAAGTCTAGTCAGAGGAAACCCGCGATATATGTCAATTCGACGTTACCTGATAAATGCTCCGAAATAATGCCGGGAAAGCGTGCAGCAGTACAAAATAAGAAGCGCTGTAAAACGGTAAACACTTAATTTTTGCCATGTAATTAATTCGATCTTGCCGTCCTAAAAAGATTAAAAAATAAGTTACTATATTAGAAAAGAGGATTAGTAATTAATTATTAAAAAAATTATTATAAAAAATTAATTTTAGATAGAAATAGCTGAAGGTACACTTAAATATACGACAGATGAAAATTTAAAATTTATTTTAAACACATATAACATATTTATATTTCTGAAACGTTTAAATTAATTGTGCTTAGCCTTTCTCTTATCTATCTCGATTTTACAATATAACAAAGAGTTTTCTTTTCTTTGTTACGTTGTAATTAATTTAATATATTCATAAGCAGGAGGAATGTACGGCCGAAAAGAACGAATCTTACGAACAACATGCGGATTGGAACGATACGTCGTTAATCCGGGGATCCGACGAGTCGGAATCGGCGGATCCATCCCTAAGAATATCACATAATAATTCATTTATAATGGAGGACGAGTACGATGCAATCGGTCGCAACGTTGCCGCCAAGCTCAGGAATATGAGACTGGACCAAAGAATAATAGCTGAGAAATTGTTGAACGACATTTTATTTGAAGCTCAGCTCGGTAATCTTCACAGAGATTCGAGTATTCACGTGTGAAAATAAAATGTACAACGACCTATGAATCGATATTATATATCTTCTAGTAAATATGGCGAAAGAATCCAAAAAGTGACGTGATATGTGATTAATACAGTTATCTGATTAATTATATAACGCGCATGTTGATATGTGTATGTGTGTGTGTGTGCGTAAAGATTGCACGCTTGTGAATGAACAATTTTCGTTAATAAGATTAGCGATTATATTGAAAGACGAATACTTTATACTTTTGTGATATATCTTGTAATCTTCTACGTGATCGTCCCGAGATCATTATATTTGGATTTTCAGACGAAAACGAAAGTCTAATTATTCCGATAAATTTGTATCAGATGCCAGATTACGATTATGCCTTCTTGGGTAGCAATACAGTCTGGATGTTCGATAAAACACCACCTTGGGCAATTACATCGGACAACAGCTTATTCAACTCCTCGTCATTGCGGATGGCGAGTTGCAGGTGACGCAGGATTCTAGTCTTGTTGTCACGAGCAGCGTAGCCAGCTAACTTCAAAATTTTAACGGCCAGATATTCCATGATTCCAGGTAAACCGATGCACCAGTTCAGCGCAGTTTCTTTTCCTCAGATGAATACGACTCACGGGGAATTGCAATCCCTATTAAAACGGGACTTCGCCTTTCCCTTGACTTTGCCATTCATAATAATTTTAGAACGATATATATCCCAGCAAATGAGAATGAATTAAAATGAATTAAAATTTTTTTCTATCCGTATTTTAAATAGCGAATATTTTTTTTGGATTCAATTGGATTCAATTAGATTCAATTGGCTGCAATTGAATTAAAAAACTGCATTTCCTATTCAAAATTTTGAATTGAACAATATTCACAATGTATTGTGCACAGAAAAAGCTAATATTATTTCTAGATTGAAAAGCATAGAGATATGCTTCATGCAATTCCTATAAATGAATAAAAATGCAGAACTGAAAAGCATTCATTTTAATATTTGTGAATCAATATTTCTGAGAATCTGAATCTGAATCATTTCAATTCATTTCAATCCATTCTTGCTGGAATTGAACGCCTACGCTTATATATATATATCACAGTCAAAGCGTAAAATTTAATAAATGTATACACCTATATGCATTTATATTTTACATGTAAGATTTTAGCAAAAGTATCAAAGAGTCTAAAAATGTCTGCTGTATGCTGAGATTATGTGTATGAGTACTTTTACTGACAAAAGTATTCAATTCAAATTGATGCATTTTTTTCTGCATACTTTACTAAATTATGTGTGAAAATGCATTTACTAGTAAAGATAAATTTCATTGCTTGTTTTCTTTCATTGTAAATACATTTATTTATCAAATTAGTATTCCAGCAAACGAGAATGGATTGAAATGGATTAAAATGGATTCAGATTTTCAGAAATACAGATTCATTATGTTAAAATAAATCCTTTTCAATGAATGCATTTTTATTCACATATTTATAGGAATTGCATAGTGCATATTTCTATATCTTTCAATCTAAAAATAATATTAGCATTTTCTGTGCACATCGTGAATACTCAATTCAAATTTGTGAATAGAAAGTACAATTTTTTTAATTCAGTTAAATTCAAAAATAATATCAGCAATTTTTGTGAATACTGCACTCAATTCAATATTCTGAATATGAAATGCAATTTTTCAATCTAATTGAATAAAAAGTTTTTATTTACAAATGGATAAATGTTTCTTAAATTATTCAAAATTATAAGTAGGAAATTTTTTTAATCCAACTAAGGCCTAGTTGCACCAATGTTATTTTAAGCGAGACTCAAAACTCTGTCTCGTTTTGCCAAAAAAAGACAGAGACAGAAAGAGTTTTAAGCCTCGCTTAAAATCGAAGTAACGTTGGTGCGATCGAGCCTAAGTTCAGAAAAATAATTGAGTTCTTTTGTTTCTCTTTGAAATTAGAAGTAAAATAAATGATCGATGTGAACTCACAAACCAAATCGAATACAGTCCGAATATTAGGCTAATCACGGCGTGTAACATTGGCCAAGCGAGATTAGATTAGCCAACCAATGTTGTCTCATAGGCCCGATTGCATCAATATTACTTTGATTTTAAGTAAAGCTTAAAACTCTCTTTTGTCTCTGTCTCTTTTTCGGCTTTAAAAAGACACAGAGTTTTAGAAAGTCTCGCTTAAAATCAAAGTAACATTAATGCAACCAGGCCATAATAATGTAAATTATTTATACTTTGTTACAATATATCTGTTAAATGATGATATTTTTATTATCTATATAATTTCGTTACTAGTTTAGCTGGTTGTAATTGAAGTAGAAAATGAATAACACACTTACCAATTGAAGAAGTGATGTAGCGGATAACGTACAAGATTCATAATCCAAGAAGTCCCAGGTTCGAATCCTACTAAGATGCGTTTTTTAATACCAATTTGAAGTAGTTAATTTCAGGTATAATTATTATAAATATGTGTGTGTGTCTTACAGGAATAAGATTTGTAACCCTTTTAAATATGAATGTTTTTTTTTTATTAAATTAGTGTCAACTCGAATCCAATCCATTTTCATGG
>NW_017259210.1:216262-216766 GCF_001594045.1 Atta colombica | reverse complement strand
ATATATATATATATATATACACATATATATAGACTAGTAAACGTATACATTTACTAAATTAACACTTTGACTGTAACTATATATGTAAATGTACAATACTGTAAATATTTCCGCGTAATGTAAAATTGTCAAATAATGAAACATGCTGCCTAAAATATTAGATTGGTACAAGAAGTTTATCAATTTTTTGGATATATATTTTTAAATAAGATTATACATTTTTTGAAAAGCACCAAAGAATTTTTTTAGATGAGAAAAATATAAGATGACTAATTACTTTTAATTAATCAAGATGGAATATTACTCCACACAAAACATAATAATTATTAGATATCCATTCGATATTCTTGATTGATATTAGATTTCCGTGAACATCTAATAAACATTAGACATACTCTACATATGCAAATGTCCACGACTTGAGATCTCACGAATAGGACATCTAAGCCAATGCTAGACATCCATGTCATATCTAGTGGATATTTATTACAGATATCTTTTGCA
>NW_017259210.1:198971-216162 GCF_001594045.1 Atta colombica | reverse complement strand
TGTGTGTGTGTGTGTGTGTGTGTGTGTGTGTGTGTGTGTGTGTGTGTGTGTGTGTGTGTGTGTGTGTATTGCTCAGATTATTTATGGATATAAATATGTGGATAACATGTCAATCACATCCAGTAGATATCCACACGCTAGTTATCGACAGATATAAATAATATTTTATATATCTTAAATATCTATTAATTATTCACTGATATGAACATATAAATACAGTGGATATCCACTGGATATCTATTATATATTTTGTTCTGTGGGTATAGTGGCGTTAAAACAGTGTCATATTTTCAGACAAAAAATAAAATTATAATAAATTATAATAAATTTTATTCAAAAGATTGTAATATTAAAAAAATAAATCCTCTCGCCTCTTAATAGAAAGTTAATAAATCAATTCGAACTCTCTGTACGCAATAGCGTGTCTAACAGTAAGTCTATTTGGCAAGTACAGGAAGTTTTTGCACCAATCTAATGATGATTACGTCTAAAAATCTTTTTCTATACCAATCATCTTATATTCTATGATTAGCTAAGACAGTCAATTGTAATATATAGCAATAGCTATATATAGGTTTAATAAATGATATATAATTTAATATACTTTTGTATAAAACATTTTCGAAATGTCTGAACACCGAGAGGTCTAAAGCTTTATCGAAAATCGAAAAAACATCTATAAGGTGTAAATAAAATATAGAAAGCCGCCAATGCCTAGATTTTTGTCTTTTCTGAAACTTTCAATTAATCTGTTGAATATGTATCTACAGTTTATTTACATTCCTTGTTACGGAACTAAAAGCGGAAGTACGATTCTCACAATCAGAAGACTTATCTGAAGGATAATGCCTCCAACGATCGTCAGCTGCTGTAAACTCTACGTTTCTTTGGCTTGAACATTACGTGATATACCGCGGACGAGAGGACGCAGAGCACCATGCTGCCAAGAATCGCCCAGAATATGTAAGTGTACCAGAATCCGTTCCAGTCGGCGTTCATATACCATGCGAATGTGAACGCCACGTTCTGCACGATCACGAACACATAGTACGGCAGCGTACACCAGTCGGCATATTTAAATTTGATTCGGTACTCGATCAAGCTGAATATATAAACCAGGCCGAGCCAGAGGTTGACGACAAGCGTGATGATGTCGTAATACTTAGAGTAATAGAACAGGTAGGCCAACATGATAATGTAGTGCACGCATATCATTATCACCACGATCAACGGATAGAACTCATAGGCCACAGCGATGGCGAAAACGCGCGCCAGAATGAAGAAGAACCACCAAAGGAAGGACAGGAATTTTCCCATCGGATCGTCCTCCTCGAGACCCTTCTTGGAATACTTTCGTTTAGGAACTTTCAAGCTCCGCTCGCTGCTGTCTGTCAGTCTTTGATCCGACTCGATAGTCGCTGCTGCCTTTGCCGTCTCTTCCTCGGTGTAAACGGAATCTGGACGTGGTGGCGCCGGTATATCCGGCACTGGGAGCGGTGCGACCGTCGTTATGCCGCGAAGCGGTGTTGGTGGCGGTGTCACGTGTGCGTTTTTCGGTGGTAACGGTGGAGTCATGGAGATCTGACGGTCCAGTAAAGCCGCCTGTGATTGAGTCTGGTGCTGTTGCTCGTTCTCGGTCACCGTATTTTCTTCCGGCGCCGTTGACTTGGCTGGAGCATTCATCGTGTCTTCTTGCTTCTTTGCAGGTAAAGGTAACGTTTGTAGTGGCACCTTTTCCTCGATATTATTAATTTCCTGATTGACATTAATTATACTTGATATATATTCAAAAACATATTTTTTCTAAGTAATATCAAATAAACGTATAATTCGTACAATCATATGATTTTGAAATTGCTTGTGTGTGAAATATTTTTATAATAATTGTTAAGTTGAATCAGATACCTGAATGCAATATTTCTTCAACCACATTGCCCATGGTAGTTTCCTGCCATTTACACGCTGGCTCTCAAATCTTTGAAAAGAAGCTGTCTTCATGGCCACTATTATAATGGACATAATGATGCAGAGCACCTGTACCGTCACTGTAAAACATTATGTATCATTATTATCTAAAGTAATAAGTTATATTACAGCATATCACATACATACATTATAAAAATATATTACTTCTTGAATATAAAGAAGAAATATTTAAAAAATAATTTTCTACTATACTTGATTGATAACTGCGGGGCACAGAGCTCTCTCTAAAAAGAAGGTGCGCCTGAAAGACTGCCTGTGGAGCGGCTTGAAACCATGCCTGCAGAAAGAAGTACAATTCGATGGCCGCAGGTACTGCAGCGATATTTAACGTCTTGAGTCTCTCGTCTCCGGATAAATTTATAGCATCCACGGATAGTACAATGAGTCCAGCAAATCTGTAAAAATGTACGAATTTTGTACGCACCGTTTATTACTAATTAAACTCCATGTGAAGTAAATAAAATATATAAATAAATTATAGTAATTTTTAATTGAAGCAAATAACGGAAAATAAACAATACCTATATAATACGAAGAACACGAATCCTATGAACTGAGACATTTGGAGGGCGAACCAGCCGACAATTCCTTTCGATATTTTATCATCTTCCGTCATCCACCAATCGGGCCTCGAAACCGTCAATATAAAGTACATGAGTGCCGGTAAATAGATAATTGCAATAGTGCATATCCCCCATAGTGGGTTTTCCTCCTTAAAGTGTTGAATAGCTACCACCAAGTCCGCAGCAAAATGAATAATGTATACAAAGCAATTGATTAAAGTCGGTATGAGGAATATTAAATATATCTGCTCAGTCGACTTCAGTGGGATTTTCATATAATGTGTAGATTTTCTACGGCAAAGTGTATTTGCCACAGTATTTACAGAATATATCTCTTTTGCCATTTTCTTAGAGCTAGCAAGTCTGCGTCATATTTCTATACATATCACATATGTTCCTTTAATAAATATTGATCGAGTTTTTCCGTTGTCTGCAAAAGAAAGAATACAATCAGTAAAAGAAAATCGAAGGCAATCATAAGGATTTTGTTATTATGTAATCTAACTTGAAACAATTTTTAAATAATGAAAGATTTATAGACAATATATTGTTCATTACTACAATGAAGACATAATTCCAGAATTATGTCTTCATTGTAGTAATGAATTATTGTTTAGATGCTTGCAGAAAAAAAATAAAAACAGAAAAAAAAAATATTTTAAATCCTCTATAATTAAGTCACACACTGCATAAAAATTATATTATAAAATTAACATTATAAAATTTTAATGAGTTAAAACATTCAAATAGCACTTTCTGGAAAACTTTATTTATTGTCATTGCGCAACAAATGAACGATATGAAAAAAAGACAGATTAAATGAAAAAGATTAATTAATTTTTACTATTAATTTTTAACATCGTAATTTATTTAATATTAAAGAATAATGCAGTGACAGAGAAAAGAGGATATATTCAAAAAAATTATAATTTATTCAAGTTTACCTAAAATAGACACGGATTAAAATCTTGATGTTGCTAAGTCTCTCTCGGCCGAGCAAATCATGTCAATGATAAGATTGCATTACTTCAGACTTCAACCTTCAACAGGTAGTCCAGATCATGCTCCTCAATTTTTCAAGCGCATTTGTATCATCGATACCATCGTTCCCTCGAAGGAGAACGAACGGAAACTCCACTTTCGGCGAGAAAAATATACAATCGCGTGGCTGTCACGAGATTATAGACAATTACGGGAGAAAAAGATGAGCGGTGTTACATACACCGTGCGTATCAGAACGATCAATTAGTCAGCGCTGTACGAATGGGAAAGATAACTCGATAAGCTCCCATTTTGCAAGATGATGATAAAGCGTTCCTGGTTTCCGGATATCGATATCATGTCGCCAATATGAACAGGTTATGGCCACCTCTTTTTTTTTCCTTTTGTACGGACGCGCGACTGCGTTTGCGCACGTATTGAAAACGTTCTGCGAGAACGCCATAATATTCGAGAGGCAATTTGCATTTTACATGCCTCGTTATGACGTCGCACGCATCGAGGAGAAATAAATTTTACTGTCATTTTTTCTCAGAACTTTTCATATAATTTTTCAGAATTTCTGTATAATTTTATAACTTTCTCACATTTTTTATACGAATTAGAACACTTCTCAGAATTTTTCATATACATATGTTAATTATGAAATATCGTAAGATTCTAAGATTTTTTATGAGTATAATTTCTGATGAAATATTAAAATCTAAAAAATTTTTAAATATTCTTTTTAAATTGTGGGATGAAAAATTTCAGAATAATTCAGAATTTGTAATGAACAATTTGTAATGAAAAATTCTGAGAGAAGATAAAAATTTTTCGAATATTTTTTAAAAATGTTTCAATTCGTATAAAAATTATGAGAAAAATTTTCACGATGATGAATTTAAAGGATCATTTATATTGATTTATATTGGCCATAATCTGTTATGCCGTAATCTGTAAGAATTGACCAATCGTAGTCAATTATTCTCCTCTTATTCGACTGTGATTGATTAATTCTTGCAGATTATGAAATAATTAAATTATTAACAGAATACTTAAATAAGGAAACTTATAGAAGTTCCCTTCCGATTTTTGATGAGCTTTGAAATCACGATATAATTAGACAAATTGTATCGCACACGTACGATGTTTAATTCCATTTGAATATGTATTCTAAACAAAAATAAGGTGCATATATTGGCTGTAAGGAAGAAGTTTTACAACTGTTGTAAAATTCTTCGAAACGGATGATTTTTACCATTGGTTCCTTATGGATTTAAGTGAAAATAAATCAATTATATTGAAGAATTTTAAAACAGTTGCAAAGCTGCTTTTTCTGCTAAACGTAGCCACTGTTTACTCAAATACTCAATCAGTGCATTTAGGGAATTTAACTTTGAAGAAAATCAATTTTTTTCATTTTGAAGCGAATACCATCGAACTGTAAGAGATAGAAAAAAATGTTCTGAATAAAAAAAGTTGAAATATGTTATAATAATAATTTTAAAAATTTGCTTAAATAAAAAAATTTATTTATGAAATAAAAATAAATTTTTTTTTTAATTATAATTATTGAGTAATCTTGAAAACATTAAACTTCGGATGATCAATATTCGAACCAAAGCCGACATCTCGGCCAAGCGATTTTTCAAGATTTATCGTCTTTATCCGGCACACTAATCAGAGGCCAATATTCACAATTGCTTCTCATTAAGATCGTTTTCAGTAATATCTTAAAATACTAATGCGCGCTGTCTGATATCATAAGATTACACTTAAA
Organism: Atta colombica; assembly: GCF_001594045.1. Classification (NCBI taxonomy): domain Eukaryota; kingdom Metazoa; phylum Arthropoda; class Insecta; order Hymenoptera; family Formicidae; genus Atta; species Atta colombica. The sequence continues at coordinate 210,852 of NW_017259210.1, read as the reverse complement.
ATAATCTTAGGTATGAGAATCGACTATACCAATCAAGAGAGCCACATTAACAATTTAAAACAAATAAGAATCAACTACGAATATCATGCTTATAAGTTATTTTTCTTTCTCTTTACTCAAAATAAAACAATTTATTTCCCTTCTTATATCAGTATATCTTATTACGATTCACTTTATGTAAAACAAAATACTACCACTTTTTTAAAAATGATATTCTATACGTACATATTTCGCAAAAAAAAAAGTTTGGACCATGAGGTCAAACCCGCGACCTTCACTTTAATTAAATGTAGTGCGATGCTCTGATCAATTGAGCTAATGATTCTCGATGATTATATGTCTTTTCGACAGCGTTTTCAATATAAGTTTAAGTAAATAATAAACATTATTTACAAAAATAAGAGAACTCCTACGTGAATATTTCACCAAAAGGAAATAGCTTGGATCATGTAGGAATCAAACGCACTACTAGCGTAAAAAGTACCACTGTTTGACTAACTAAGCTAATATTCTCAACAATTAATATGGACGTTTTTCATTTAGTGACATAAATCGACATAAATATTCGTTTCTTTCTCGGCCTTCCATGAGTACAAATTTATGTTTACGATATTAGAAACGATTTGAAACTTTGGACAAAAAAAGAATTAACAAATGATATTTGAATAATTCGATCACATGACCCATGCGATTAGTGAATTCTTTCTTTATTCGAGATCTCGGATCTGATTTCTAGCATGAAGGCTTACCAAAGATAGAACGATATTTGTATTAATCTATCATTAAATAAAAAATAGATTTTTGTTACAGTGTTTTTAGTTTGTGACTACGTTTCGAAAATAACGATTTAATGAACGTTTGCTGTTATTGATGTATTCTAAATTTATTATATGTATCTAAAAGTGTATCAATCATAAGCAACAATTATTGAACACTCACACAGTCGCTGTTTTCTGAATACAATTAGTATAACTTTATAACAAAATAACTTAAAAAAAGAAAATTTTTTTGAATTACGAAAAACAGAAAAAAACGAGACAATTTATATAAATTGAAATTTTATTGAAAAAAAAAAAAAAAAACAAGATAATTTTATTGACAAAGTAGCACTTTATTCATATGAAAAAGTAATACAACGTTAGGGCCTGTGCTTTTAACTTCTTTGAATTATTCAAAGCGTACGCATAGGAGACAATTTGAAGGCCTTCGTCCTTTGGACTTTATGTGTATATGTATGGTGCTCTACTTAAGACTTTTAGATTACATCTCTCTTTTATTGCGTATATACTACTTATTAAGATATCTGATTTCTTCGCAAAAATCATTGTCATCCTTGTTTATATATGTGTTCTTGTTATAGTTTTATTTTGTCACCTGTTACATAAAATAACGTACGTTATCCAGCCATTTTGTATTTTGCGTCTGGTAAAATATATCGCATAGATTCTCTGCATTTATCAGCGATTAATATCTCTTTCAAATACCGTTAACACCCAAATTCGCAACCCGATATATATTTATATATATATAATATGTTCATATTTGAATATTTATCCGGGTTGCGGTTTCGAAGTTTCTTAATCTGAGAACTTAGTGCTACCTTAATTTTAAAGATATTAAATTTATCCTTAATCTTGCTTGTACAAGAAAAATTGATGCATCGACTTTGAACCTCTTTAAAATCTGCAGTTTAGTTTTACAAGCCATTAAAATGAAAAAAAACAAGAAAAAAAATGAACTCTCTCTCTCTCTCTACAAGATACAATCACTTAGAATAAAACACGATGTGGGATTCGCTATTTGCCAAGAACTATAAATCGATTATTCGTAAATCACAAGAGCCATCTTATTGTAGTGGCTTTAACAATCCACATAATAGTTTGGCTTTATAATTTTATAATTTAATTAAGATTTTAGTACCATTTAAAACATAATTTTTTGTGTGGGAGAATACAAAGATAAGTATTGAACAACTTTTTTTGTCTGTAGTGACTGTAGTGCACGTAAGTGCTGTTAAGAGTGTATGCGTGCTATTTTCCAAATATATGAACGTATATATATGTATATATAATTGAGGAGAAATGTGGGACATCCTTGGATCTTTTCTCTTTACCAAAGCTCGCCATCCTTTTCCTTAGCCGGAACTTCAATTACTCGTGGCTTGTCGATTATTCTGGCTGTACGAAGGCCTTTTTCCACGATGCCGATGATCCATGCTTGATATCCTTCTTGTTTTTCGATGTCTTTACAATACGCCGCAGCCTGCAAAACACAATTCACAGTTTAAAAAATCGTTTAAAAATATCTTTATATCCGAAAATTACACTTAACTGCTATCTACTGATTAGATTCGTAGACAAGACTTGTAAGATTCAATTATCTGTCCAAATTAATATATAATAAATATAAGTGTATAGCTGTAGAAGAGCTGAACGACTAAATATATATAAGCAATAAATAGTATTTAAAACTCTTCTATTTTTCTACCTGCCATCCTTTAGAACATCTCACTAATACAAGATATTCTACTGTATTGACAGGAAAAGTGATAAACATCTTTGATGGAAAAATTTCGCTAAAATTATTCCACGTTTGGAACACTTTTCAGAAAAATTTCAACAATTTCGCTAAAATGTTCCAAGACGTGGCATAATTTCAGCGAAATTTTTTTCATCAGGGATATAAGTGAAGCGTGTATATAGAACTTATATTTTTTTCGAATGCCTAAGACTTCAACTTATGATTAACTCTTAACCAAAATTTAACTTATTCTTCATCTCTTCCTAATGCTAGAATTAGAAAGAGATAAGAAATAAATTGAATCTCGATTAAAGAATGCCGCACACAAAATTCCGCAGTGATCGTAAGACATAAACTTAAGCCAATGAGCCAATCAGGATATTGCTTTAGATCTATATAATCTAACAGAAATGGAAATAACAGTCACCTTATAACACAATTAGATGAATTTCAACCGATTGAAACTCGCCTTATAATAAGTTATAAGTAAGGATAAGTTTACTGCTATTTCTATTTCCGTTAAAATACATAGATCTAAAGCAGTATCTTGATTGGATATCTCGACTAAGTTCACGTCTTACTGTTACAGAAATTTTGTGCAGCAGCCCTAAGCATTAACCATGAATTGTGAAACTGAGTCTAATGTATCTAATGACGCTACGCTTATAAGTTAATAACCTGTTCTCGAGGAAGGCAAATGAGCAGACCGCCACTAGTTTCAGCAGAGTGACCCTGCAATAGCTGAAACATATTTCCACACGCCTTTGCTACTGCAGCCATTTTTGAAATAACAGGCAGATTATGAATAACAAAGGAAACTTCATTCTTTTGATGTTTTGCCAGATTTTGAGCATGTCCTAGAAGACCGAAACCGGTGACATCTGTGGCTCCATGTGCATTATACTTATGCATCAATCTAGCAGCTGGAAAATCAAACGGTCATGATTAATTTGAATTAATTTAACAAAGAATTTGATTAAGTTTGATGAAACATTTTTCAACAAATTAAAAATTTTGATTCTTTTTTAACATAAATATTTTCATTAGATAACATTTCATTCATTAGATAACATATTCTCAATTAATTTCATATTATGAAAATAATAAAAAAATTAAATTAGACGGTACATAAATCTGTGTAAAAATCTGATTCTCATTCCGTACATGCTTCGGTTTAGAAAAGATTGAAGAGTTGGAAATACGTGAATAAAGTACGAAATAAATTGTAATTCATTTCGGAAACAATTAATAAATTATTTAATTAGTTTCATATATTCTAATGAAACTTTAGTACTAAAGTGTTAAGTTGTAAAATTGAAGTTGAAATAAATGCCGATTTTTCTCGACACTATCTCACTAGTGAGGAAAATCTTAATTCCAAATTAGTCGAAGAATTTATTAAAATTAAGTTTGAAATAGCCTGCATGATTTATACTAGCATTAATCACGTGGCATGCGTACCTGTTCTATTCAACCTGGCCATACTGTCCATTGCACGTTGATAGCCTTTCCGCACATCTTCCTCGCTCACCACAAGTTTGATTCTGTTCCAACGGTCGGGCTGATCAAGCCATTGATGCGCGTTGACAGCAACTTGTGTGCCAAGGGGTTTTGTTAGGACCAATACATCCCCAACTACAGCGTTATCTGGCCTGAACAATCATTGGCTAGTATAGTTAGCTTTTGTACTTATTCAAGACCGTCTTAAATAGTCATAGTTATCATAAACTAATCACGAAATCATACATATATTAGCATTTTAAGACATTACTTAAGACGGCCTTGAAAGAATGGAATATAAATTCCCAAAAAGATTAATGCTACATCCCATAATACTTGATACTGGTCACAATTAAATTATTACGTACACGATATACTCATTTGGTTGACAAACGGTAGTAGCAACTCCACCGATGGTGCACCATGGATTTACGACTGTTTGGCCACCCGTTACTGTGGTACCTGCATCTAGAGCAGAATCCTTAAATCCTCTCATTATCAGCGGTACGACGACGTCGCGCTCTTTCTCCGTCATCTTTGTGCTGACACCCAGCAGCATCAACATGTTGTCGCAGTCCGTGACACCCATCGCATACAGATCGCTGAGAACATTGGTGCACGCGATTTTACCTGGAAGACACCTCCAATAGCAATGAAGACAGAATCGACATATTACATTTATATTAAATTTTTTCTGCATTTTTATACGAATTAAGATACTTTTCAGAAATACTGAGAAAGCTCATATCTTTTCGTAGAATTTTTTATACATGTAAATTCTGAAATATTTAAAAATTTTTAATGTTATAATTTATAAAAAAAAATACTTTAAACCTACTTTTATAGATTTTACAAGATCTCATAAAAAAGAAATTATAAGAAAATCTTAAAAATGTTAAAATATTTCAGAATTCACATGTATAAAGACTTTCTCAGCACTCCTGAAAAGTTCTAATTTATATACAATATCTGAAAAATAATAAAATTTTAAAAATGTTGAAATTTACATAAAAATTATAAAAAAATTATATAAAAACATTTTCACCAGAAACATCTGAATTTGTATGTTTAATAAGACTTGATCTCACAACATTTCATGTGTTGTTATCATCTCAACATCTTCTTTCTTCCATCCAGCATAAAGTTGTCATATTGATTTACATAACATGTTCAATGGTCAAGAGTTTTATGTTGACTATGCTTATGCATTTGGTGTGCTGTAATCCTTACCCATCATATAAGGATCGTCGACTAGTGGGTAAAAGAAGTCCGTAGTCTGCACTAGGCTAAGCCCACCATGTCGCACTGGCGTCACGGAGGCATCCATGCCAATACCTGAAAAATATAAAATATGTTTTATTGTACTATTGCAAAATAACATAATTGTTTCACCAATCGTTTAATTTAATTTAAATATTTTTAATCTTATCCTCGTTTTACAAAGATACAGTTGTGTGTCATGTTTTAATTAAATATTTTAGGATTTAAATATTACACATAAAAACAAGAATTCAAAAGATAATACGGCAAAAGATTAAACATTTTTTTAAAATATAATTATGAACATTATGCCTTTTATTAAATATTTTATGGATTTATTATTTTATAGGATGTAAATGCTATACATAAAAAGGTATTAAAATTTCAAAGAATAAATGATTGAAAAATTAAAAGAAAAAATAATATAAATTAAAAAAATTTATTTTTTAAAAGTGTTTAAAAAATGTTTGTAGAAATTAGTCACAAAAATCGTAATTAAATGCATAATATTTTTAATGTACTTTACTTCTTTAAATGCTTTAATAAAATTCGAAATAATATGTGTCATTGCAAATTCGCTCGACAAAACAATAAACACGTTGTAGTTGAGAACATCTGCGTACATCTGCACATCCGGTGCCACGAGCAGCCACGAGAGAAATTGGGCGGGAGACGACATGGTCGCCATGTTTGATGTTACGACAGGGCTGCCTGCGACACTTTCAGGCCCCACACAAACAATAAATTCAAAAAAAAATCTCCAAGAACTCAAATTGATTTTTCATTTCGTATTACAAATTTTCGGAGAAACACGTAATAAAATTCGACCATATTGCTCCCGAAAGTCCAAGAAAGAAAAATTCTTCCTAAATATATGCCGATTCTTTTGGCTGTATTCCGATATTCATTGTCAGTCCTGAAAATCTATAAGGCATGACATAAGCAGAATTTCAGCATTAACATTGAATATCGGAACGAAATCTTCTCCACAAAAATTCGAACTGAGAAAAACGGCTAAGGAGGGAAGGAGAGAAAGAGAGAAGATATACATAATAAAAAGTGATGTCGGCTTGCAAGCGCGTCGCAACAGGGGGCTCAGCTTGTGGCCAATTCATTCATCCATTCATTCGCACACTTACCGATGCGGGGAATCGCCATGTGCATAAAGTGGGCATGCTCGTGGTCCTGTGCGGACGCGTCGTCGGCCTGAAGTCCCTCAAGGAGCTTACCAAGAACCTCCTGAGGGACTTTACACCCTCATCCTTTTAGGTCGGCGAATCGCGTCAAGCGGAAGGACGAATCGAGATCATGCGCCACCGGGTCAAATGGCCTGCGCAGCGCTAAGGCATTCGGATTCCCCTCAAGTTCAAGCTGCGCCACGGTCAGGGCGTCCTGTGCCACCGGGGTGCCCTGCAGCTCCGCCATCTTGCCGAACGAAGTCGTTTACAAGGCGGAGATCAGGAGAGGACAAGTCGGTTTTTACGCCTTTGCGATCCGCGTCGAAATCGTCGCGAATAAACGAGGAAAAGACCCACGATTCTTCGTAATCCTCGTACTTTTTCCTCGCGCGCGCGCGCAACTCGTCGCACACCGGTGTGTGTTCTCACCGCCTAGTCTTACGCCCCGGCACGGTTGATGTCGATGAAACGCAAACGCCGCCGAAGGACAGCCACTGGATCTCCCGCGGTCCGCGCGCGAACTCACAGCAAATGGGAATTGTACTATTCCACACCGGCGTCGACTACCCGGGACCGTACCTGCAGACAAAATGGACGCGGTAACGCCAGCACGGCGATACCGAGGGCGCGAGTGAGCCCCCACAGTGCCACCGCCACGGTATCGGCCGCGCCCGCTGATTGGCCAATTTCGAACTCGCGCATGCGCTCGCCTCGCCGTCCCACAGGGACGTAGCATACCGAATGAAGTATGCTACCGATACTCGTCACCCTGCGCGCTTCACGGTTGTCGATCTCGCCGGACTACACACTTGACTCCGGCCGAGTTCGCCTCCTGGCCGAAATATTTATACCGTAATCGTGAAGTTAACTCAAATTTAATTGCCTTTATAGCAAGTGGTTATATTGTTCAACTTATCGATTATGATGTATGTTAACATACATTGAGATACAGTTACATGAGTTTAATACTAATTCTCTCTTATTTTGTTATATTAATAGATAATTTATTCATCGGTATATTTTTAAGCTTTGACTTATCTTTAGGTCATGTTTGATTGTATGATGCCATATTTATAAATGTATAACAAAATTTGTAAATGTTTGACAAAAAAGTCAAAAAAACTGAAAGCAATAAGCGAACTACTTTACGTTCTCTACTGTGATTGGTTGATGTCTCTACTGTGATTGGCTGTGTGTGGTTGGTTCACTTGCCGCTTAAGTCTTATTGCGTAATTTTTTAACCCGGATCTACAATTTTTAAGGTATATGATATATAAAGTTACGTAGCTGCATAAATGTATGCATTAAAAAATTATTCTATCGTATAAATATAATATATAATAAATATTTTCCTGTAAAGACGCACGTAAAATGTGATTGAATAATTTTCTTTATGTAGTCATGCAAGTTTATGTGGATATACTCTTAAGCCTTAAGTCATAAGAAATGGACGAATCGCAATCGATTATTCTTCTCGCATTCGATTGTAATTGATCAATTTCTTACGGCTTAAGGCTTAAAATATCTATTGTAGATCTGAACTTAATGTGTTTCTAAATTCTCACTACAAATGCTTTGAAACATTTAATGATCAATTAGAAGAAAGAATTTTACGAATTGACTAATCAAAGAATTTCAAAGCATTTATAGCATTGCATTAGTAGTAGTATAGTGAGGTGAGAAGATAATAAACAACACAAATGCAATATAATAACGTACAGCTTTATTTTAGTTTTTTTTAATTTTTTTTTAAATTTTGTAATCCTGAAAACTGTAAAATATGCGGTAAATTAAAACATCCGATAAAAGTGTAAAATAATTCCTGAAACGATAGTATATTTCTTGGAAACTGCTACGGTAGTTTTTTAACTGCTGAAAAAAATACTATTGTTTCAAGAATTATTTTTCTTCTATATATCTCAGTTTTCTGCATATTTTACAGGTTTCGAAATTATAAAATTATATATGTTATTAAGGAAAAAAATAAAACTAAATGTAATAATTAATTCATTATTATGTCATTTTTTACTTCTGACATTTCAGATAAGCACACAATATTTATCAAATATTTACCAAATATTTATAAGATTTATTTTAAATATTTTCTCTTTATTTTTGTGATCTTAAATTGTACAGATCATAAACATTTATTATAAATATTCTGAAATATTGTAAATATCATAGTAAATGCTATGAAAATACTTAATGAGACTTATAATTCAAATAAAAAATACTTATTAGAAATATCTATTTATATTTATCATAATTATTACATAAAATATTTAATCTATATTTTAATAATATTTTGAATAAAGCTTTATATAAAATATGTATGAAATTTATATAACATTTCCAAAAATGAATATTAATAAATATTTATCATAAATATTCTGTGCTGTTTGGAATTATTGCAATTATAATATAACGCATGGCTGAGATTTATAAAAAAGTGATTATTTTTTTTGTTATTATTTACTGACTGAAACAATCGCGCAAGTAGAATGTATTGAGTTAACCAATAATTCCTTGGAGTTTTTTATCTGCAAAACCTTTCTTTTTATGGAAGATAATAACTTTAATTACCCAGCAAACGAGAATGGATTAAAATGGATTGAAATTTTTTTCCATTCGAATGCATATTTTAAATAACAAATACTTTTTTTTGGATTTAATTGGATTCAATTGGATTCAATTAGATTCAATTGGATGCAATTGGATTGAAAAATTGCATTTCCTATTCAAAATTTTGAATTGGACAATGTTCATATTGTTTGTTGTGTGCACAGAAAAAGCTAATATTATTTTTAGATTGAAAGACATAGAGATATGCTCCATGCAATTTCTCTAAATGAATAAAAATTCAGGATTGAAAAGCATTTATTTTAACATTCATGAATTAATATTTCTGAAAATCTGAATCTATTTCAATTCATTTCAATCCATTCTCGTTTGCTGGGCACACATCCTTGCCATAGCATACATCTTATAATAGATCTATCTTTTTAGCCTAAATTTCTTGCATAGTTTCTTTCTCTTTTTTGTTCACTTGGAAGTAAAAGAGAAAAGAGATGAACGGTGCAAGAAGTTAAGCTAAAGAGAACACAGGTTATTATTTTTACAGATTTGTGTCATGTTTTGCTTTATTTAAAATAAAGACATTATATACATATGTATGTACTGAAAATGTCTGTTTTATCTAGTTTTTAAATGACTCTAAACACGCAAAATACAACCAATCATTACGTTCTTTTTTTTAATGCGTTGAAATGTCATATCAATGAATACAGCCATAATAAAAAATATTAGACATTTAAATTTTTTTCATTCATTTGGAATTTTTTTACCCGTCACTTTATTATCGACAACACATTATAGACAAGTTTAAAAGGATTTTTAATAAGGAATGATTTAGCAAATACTATAAATTTACAATAAATTAATTTTTGAGCTAAAACTTTAAATAATAATTAATAAAGTTCCTAATATTTTTGACCAAGGCTTGTATGTGCTTTTAAAATTTGGACTAAAGCTTAACTTTTCAGCATTTAATCCAAACCCAGACATTGAGACATAAGACGTTTTTAAAGATATATAAGACATCTTTTAGACGCCAAAGACGTCTTTCTTTTGGATACTTTGTATTGTCTGAGAAGTCATCTACCGTCGAAAACCGCATGGGACTGTTGACTGTGAACCCGATACATTTATCTATACGGAGTACAGATCTTATTGTTTGTCGATTCCTGCGAATGACATTTACTGATGGGAATCAATGCATCCGGCATGTATTTCACCGATGCATCGTTCGAATGCGACGGATATTCATATTTAATCCACATTGATTCTAACTCAGACGAGCCATTCTTACTTTCGCACAGCGGCAGCAATCCGAAGCGGCCGATATGTGCGACTTATGCCAATGTGTGCATGTCATGAATACGGCGATATCGGCCGAAGTAGTTGTGCCGAGGAACACCGAAGTCCATCGTTGCAAAATGATGCCTTATTGGTCATTTCTCCACGCTTGTGTCTGTCATTCGATTTGGCCAATCAACTTTGTCCGTGTACCGCAAGTGGTTCTCAAACAGCGTCTTCTCCGTCTAAATTTTACATTAATTTATATATACCGTGGGAAATAAAATCGAGAACTTACACCTTCTTTACGAGAAAGAGAATTATATAAATTATTTCATGTTCTAAATGCAATTCAGGTCTAAATGCATTTATCGACTCTGTATACATATATATAATATTATAAAGTTAAGATTTATATAATTGTGATTATAATTACTATACGTTACAACTATTATGCAGCCTTGATTGAAAAAATATTAGTCTTCTTATTATCTATAATTATTTACAGTTTTGACTAAAAAATTAATTTATGATATTTGCTGTAAATTCCTTTGTTTCGATTCCTTTATCTTTTAAACTTGTGCATAATGCCGGTAATTAATAGGTGACAATGCAGGTAAAAGAATTCTAAATAAACGAAAAAGATATAAGTGTCCAATATTTTTGGCCAAGGCTGTACATATAAAGATTTATTCGAAACATGGCTATTCGTAAAGTAAAAAATTTTGCAAAAATCGCATAATCCGATGTTATAAAACGAACGAACGAAAAACAAAGTTGTCAAAACTTCGATGTCAAAAATTCGATGAATGAATGTTGAAGAAATAGTCGGCGAAATATTTTCGGACGTGCGAAATACATGGAATACGATTGCTTGGAATGTTGTCCGGCTGATCGCGTTGGTACTTGTTTCCCTTTACGACGCTTCCCGCGCAAATTGTGGCTACGATCTGCTTCCCGTGAGTTCCACTACGGTATTTCTATATTTTCGCATAGAGAAACTTTCAGGAAACATCTGCAATCATCTTTTAATGTGGTTACAAATTCAACTTTGAATGACTTATTCAAATTTACTGTTTGATTAATTATGGATAACTTATGTCAGATAGTCTCGCTTGAACAGACTGTATCATTGTTTGCGGATTAAATATTTGCATTGTTGTTCAAAGACACATCAACAGAGGTGTGAATATAGGATATCGCTACAGACGATATTCCGATACTTGGATATGATTATCCGCAGGAAATTATATTCTCGAGAAGTTAATTATTTCAGAAAATTGATTTTGTGACATTATTATACCAGATTTTATAATCATTTTTATTTTGTAATACATTATGTTTGTTACATTATAGTTACAATGTATGTAAAAGCAGAGAGAATGGAAATGACGGAAATCATGATGAACAGATTTGCATTATAATAATTAATCCTATAAACAATGTAAAATGATCACTACATAAACAATAATATAATATTGTTATTATGGTGCGTGCTTATTGATTATCAATAATGATAATCCAATACAAAATTTTTCAATACATATGTATAAATATATATATATATA
>NW_017259210.1:195060-198521 GCF_001594045.1 Atta colombica | reverse complement strand
TAATTATAAATAATTATTTATTATTATATATAATTATAATTATTTATAATTATAATTATACAATATTTCTCGAACAAATAATGATGTCATCACGATTTTTATCGTATTATATTCATATCATTCATTATATATAGCAATAAAAATTATTATTATTATTTATAGCTACCTCTTTCTTCCTAAATATATTCTTAATTTGTCTGCAATTATATTTTTACTCCCTCCGTTCATCCCAAAGTTTTTTTTATTGTTCCGAGCTTTCAAAAAATGTGGAAAAATTCAGGATTGCTCTTCAAAAGTAACTGGGTCTTTTTTGTTAGAAAACTATTTAGTAATGTAATAGAAATATATTTCCCCTGATTACCAACTAGTTTTCTAGACACATATTTTAGAAAGGGATATAGGCAAGATTCAACTCTTCTATTTTTCGTAGGAATTTGAGAGTGAAATTTTGTTTATGTCGAAAAAAATAAGGATGGCAATGGAGAATTAATTAATTAGATTTATTAAAAAATTAATTAACATCAATGATGTAAAGAGTAAAACTTTTATTAACAGCTTTAATGAAAACTTTTCTGAGAATATTTATAATTTTTCAAAATTTTTACTTGCATGGATGCACATTAAAATTGCTATACACAGATTAACGTAAAAATGTTTAATGTAAATATGAAAATGAGTAAACCGCGATTTTCTATTATACACTGTGGGTACGTTCCGTTTTCACGCTCACAGGGTGTAAATATCAGTTCATCTTTATTGTCTGTCAAATATTACCAAGAACATGATGCTTACAATCACTGGAAGTGCAAAACGGAATCCTTTATTGTATTATTAGATGAAATAAAATTTTATAATTGAAATATTTACATTTCACCTTTATGCTTAGATTAAATCAGCGTACAATGGTTTTAATATGCATACTATGTTCACCGAATTCGCTATCAGTGTAATTAGATTTCTTCTTCTATTTTTTCTTTTTCTTCTTCTTCTTTCTCGTGAATTTCAGATTCAATCGAGTCTCAATATTATGAAAGAAGATAAATTTCAAAGGGGACGAAATCCATCTAATTGGCACGCTTAACGAAAAAGTCCTTTCGCAGAAGAGGTCTTCAATAATGCTATCTTCAACCCAAAGAGAAACTTTTCATATCAAGAATGATACATTTTAAACAGCTGAATGAACAGAAGAATGAATTAAAATTTACGATTGAGAAAGATTAAGCCTCTGTTAAAAAAATTTAGAAATAAGTCTTCTCAATCTAAAAGATCTTTGAGATTGTCAATTAATGAGATTATCAATAAGATAGTCTATAGAAAAACATCAAATCAATTTCCTTAGTGATTCAATGAAAGATCGATGGAGACAAAATAAAGGATATGTACGGAAGATATGAATCTCTTAATTGATAAATGGCATAAGTCCAAAATTAGGAAAAATGTGTTTGTTATAAAGTAGTAACATAAATAAAGTAAAAAAAGCTTAAGACTTAAATCACTATTCCAGCTTTTTTTACACTTTATTTATGATGTAAAATTGATTTTTATACTTTATACTTTGGATATAGAAATAAAATAAAAGTAAATTATAAATTGATAGATAAAACATTCTTAATACTTTCTACTTCTACAACAAACGCATTTTTCCTAATTTTGGCCTTATGCCACACTAAAAAAAAATATAGTCAATTTTAATAATTATTTAGTTGTGAATACTGCCAACTAAATATTTATTAAATATAAAGATATATTTATTTACAAGAAATGTTAATTTGATTTAACAATCTTTTTTTTTATTGAACAAGTTGATCAATTTCTTATGACTTAAGGCTTAAAACACTTATTGTAGATCCGGACTAGGCTTATGGCATAAGGCATAACTGCATAAACCAATCAGAGGGCTATATTAGCATCTTAAGAAATTACTTAAGATGATCTTAAAATATGAACAGATTACGAATATATGCCCTTATTATATCTTATTATTATTTCTAAAATATTTAAAAGAGATAAACAAAATAATTTTTTCCAAAATTAACTTTTTTTTAACTTAAGTTAATTCAGTATCGACTTAACTTACGTTAAGTTAATTTTTTATTCCTTCAACTTTTAACTTAATTTTATTAATTTTGTGAAGCCATTAACTTTAACTTTATTCAGTTAAAAAAAAACATTAACTTACCCTGCTCTATAGTAATAAGCAGGAGAGTCTACGTAGTGCGAACTTATTGCAAGTACACGCGTACCGAAGTGCAGCGCGTCGCCGTACTCTCGTCCTCACTCACGTCTTGACGTCTCTCCCGTTTGGTTTCGTCGGGTCGCGGGGCTCGCGATCATCAGTCTCGTTCGCGCGCCCGACCGGGCAGGACCTGGGTGTGGTGTGCGGCATTAGTGTATGATCGATCGCGGGGAATTTGATGAGCGTGCTCCTTCTCGACGTCATCATCATCGTGGTGTCATCGATCAACGATTGTCCTCGAGATGACATCGTGACTGCGTTAACCCCGCTGAATTCTCCCTCCTGTCTCCGTCGATGAAGCGGCTCCAGGATGATGCAGGACATCTCTGGCGGCCCCGCCGACGACCAACGTGCCTCGTCCAAGTCGGTATTGCTTAACACCTTCATCGTGAAGAAGAAACGCTGCCGCGTGTACTTTCATCGTGGCACGCTCATCTGGGAAACCGAGCGACCGCCTTATAGTAAGCGTCAATCGCGAGTTTCCTTCATCGTGGAATTTTTACTTAAGAGCCATACGTCTCATCATTTCGCGAATATTGAATACTTGGTGCTTGATTAAACGAATTGGAAATGATTCTAATCATCGGATGAAACTTGTTTCGAATTTTTTTCGAATACAGGTGGATGTTGGATGAATTGAACTGCTTGCTGCAAGTGGGCTAATCCACATTTTGTAAAAACGGAGTAAATAAATCTGATTTCTCATCTTAAAATTCAAAATTTACTTTAAAATCGAATGTGATGAAGCAATTTGGCTAGCAGCATTGTTTTTTTGTAATCGAAAGTCTATAAGAAATATCTATTTTTAGATGAATTCGACACAAATTTTTTTCTGTATTATTATCTCATTAATGATGCGAAAAGTTATTAATTAAAAACGATCCCTCGTAATTACATCAAATATCGAATAATCACAATTGCACCTTGATTAACGTAGAGATAGTTTTAAACATCGGCAATGAAATTCTCTCCGAATAAATTTTTTTTGGAGATAAACAGACGATTATACATATTAAATGATTATCTCATCGGTGACGTGTGTTTTAACGAAAACGTTGGACACTGAAAGGTCAAGATTGTATTTTAATTAAGATGCATGCTCAGGTTCGACTTCGAAGAATCTTTTTGAAGAGCTTCTTCTCTGAAAAAAGAGTCTGATAATAACTATTAAATGTCGAATGAAATAATTGCAATTTAATTTTAGATTATATATATATATATATAT
>NW_017259210.1:189911-195010 GCF_001594045.1 Atta colombica | reverse complement strand
TATATATATATAATAGTAAATATTATCAAATTATTAGTTATATTATTATATTTGGTGATACTTATTCTTAAATATAGAAATTTAGAAAAGTTAGTAAAATTATTTTTTATTAACATTTAATTGAAATTATTTTATTCAATATTTTGCAGATATTTTCAACTTTTTTTCAGTATATTACTGCAAGGTACAATTACTGGTTAACAAGGTTAATAAAATAATTTAACAAGGTTAAATTGCTGTTATATTAGGATTGCTATTCTATTGATGGAGCAATGTTTTTCCTGGTCTTCTTCGAAATATCGAATATCTTCCAAAGCTAGTTAACCATATTAATGAAAAATGAGAATTAATATCGATTGAATCATTAACGATGTGTATATATATTTTCTCTTAACAAGTACATCGAATATTTAATTTATGAGCTATTCAGTTTACCCTTGGAGAGTTGTGGGACTAATGGAGTAAATTATTCGTTCCCAACAGACGCTCGTCAATTCAACCAAATCCGTTCTTGGCAAACATGGATGGACAAATGACGGCTTGTAATAATAGTTTACCGCGTTTTTCTCTGTCTGACTCCTCTTTGAAATGTTCCTTCAAAAACAAATATAGACGAATAATAATCGATGTTAATTGGATTATAGTCTCGTCGATGTGACCCTTCTTTTGGCAAAAACGCCAAATATTTCACTTTGTACTTAATTGTCTTCATTTCAGAATTATCATACGCAGAGTTAAAAATCTATTTATTACGAATTATCAAACATAGATTTTTATGAATCTGATAAAATTTATTTTTTTACGATATTACTTATTATTTGCTATAACAATGACGCAACTGAAAAAACAGTTTTCCAGAAAATGAGTTCGAATATTTTGAATTATTAAAATTCTAAAATTCTAAAATA
Source organism: Atta colombica (assembly GCF_001594045.1). Taxonomy (NCBI): domain Eukaryota; kingdom Metazoa; phylum Arthropoda; class Insecta; order Hymenoptera; family Formicidae; genus Atta; species Atta colombica. The sequence goes on along the minus strand of NW_017259210.1, from coordinate 194,102 downwards.
TTAATTTTGAAATGCAATTTTGATGAAATAATTGTAGAAATAAAAGTAGTTTTTGAAAATACATTTTTTCTTTCTTCTTTTTTTATGTTTTTATTTTTTTTTCTGTTAGGAAAACTTCAAAATAATAATTTTTTAGTTAGATTATTGTTATATGAAATGAGTATGAATATAAGAAAATAGATTTTATCAGATCAGACACGCAATTTGCATGCGAACAGTTGCGTGCATCGTTTCGCTTGCAAAATAAAATCCAAGATTATTCAAACCGGATCTGAATAATGCAGGTTGTAAGAATCTTGAATGGGATGTAAATTGTTCTCGTATAAAATCATTTAGATTCGACACGAATTTATAAGCAGAGTACAATTTATCATAACACACAAAATGATGCCAAAAAGAAATGATTACTAAAAGTCAATCAGTCACGATTCACTTTAACGTCATTTTGATGTTATGGAAAGAAGAAGATTTTGAAAAGTAAGAAAAAAGTTACAATTGCAGATCTAATTTTGTTTTGACATTCTAACAACCAGTTTGAGTCCTGCATAATTATTTTGATGGTCCAACAAAATTATCAGACTTACATAGAAAAATCTACATTAGAAAAAAATTTAATGCCTTCAGCAAAATAATTTAGTTGAGATTTTTAACAGCAATCATATATTTAATTATTTTTAAATTTTGTTTACATAATAAAAAAGTAAGGTTGGTTTTGCAAAATAATTCCTCTGCTTTGTAAATAATATATATATTTGTACTAACTTAACAATTTAGTTCGCATAAAGTTACAGTTTTAGTTCGGTACATTTAAATAAAAAATTATTTAAATTTTTAGATTATTTCAATAATTTCATCTTTTTTAGTAAATCCGTATGGTGACTTATTATTTTGCTTGGGAATTTTTCGAATCAATTGGTGCACAGTTCATCTTGCTCACTGTTTGTTCTCGTTTCTTGTCCGTTCACTTTTACTTTATTTCTTAACGATCTTTTGATCTCGCCACTTATTGCTTGGCTTGGCGCGTTTTTCAAATAAAAAAGCTGTAATCGCAACGCGAATGACAGTTTTGTTCGTTCATGAGTTGTTTAAGTCGCGCTAATTTAAGTTTAAGTCTCAGCTAATTCCAAGGCTGAGAAATGAAAAAACACGTTCTTCATTAAAATTTACTTATCAGCGCGAATCTTATTTGAGTCTCATTGACTTGCAATCTACCGAACCATCAGATTGGTGTTTTGGCGGGTGATAAAAAAATCAAAATTATTATGTAATAAGAATCTCTTTTCAAGATCCACGTTGGATATAGAAAAAATAGTTTTGCTGAAATTTCAGATTGATTGTGTTGAAAGTCCAAAAGTGGCGCGTAGTCATATTTATGAGATAAATTTAAAAAATAAAAAATTTAAAAAATACTAATATAAATATATTTGTATCAGTTTAACATCTAATTTTGACCAAAAGTGGTTCTTCTTGTATTTAAATGATATTCTTATATAAATAGTCTTGTTTTTAATCTTATTATTGACTATACTTTTTAAATTATTTAATATGGAAGCTCTGCTTTTTTTAAAGAATTAAAATTGAGCCAATCTTGAATATCTAATTATATTTCTGAATCTGAATTGAATTTCGATTATCTCAACTAGAATATTATAGTAAATTTAATTAGGAAGTTCAGATTCGTCCATTTTTTTATCAGAATTCTAATTAATCCAACTGAATATTTTTCTCAATGTAGCTGAGTATTTAGACGTTTCAGCATAATTGTTTTTTTCATGCGGATACTTCGCGCGTATTTTCCGTTCGTGCAGTGTTACGTAATAATTAATCTATATAATTCTTTCTCTCTCTTGTTCTCCTCTCTTTTTCTCTCTTTAGTTGATTGCTCTTAAGGCCAACAAGCGCTTATTAATACAACTCAAGCAATTCAGTCTTACAAGGTAGATCGGTCGGTGTATCTCGAATTAAGTATGGTACACATTAAAAGAACCTGACTTTGACCTTCCTTGGTACAGCATACTTTGCGATGGTAGACGTCACTTATTTAAAAAAACCAATAGGTTACTGATAATTTGAATATGTTGAGTTTTCGCTTGAAAGCAGAAACCACAAGAATAAGGAGATAGACAGGATGTGATTTACTATGTTAAACATGAGGTAAAGCAGAATTTTTATTGGACGTTTCTTTGAATTAATTTATAATTTGAAGTCTAATTCTCTACGATAACTCGTATTAAACGCGTCTTGTAAATAAACACAATTTATGTGAATAAAACACAATTTATAAAAATAAAGTAAAAAATTTGATAAAGTTTGAAAGTTTCAGTTCCTTTAAATGTTTGAATAAAATGAGAAAAAATGGGAGAAATAAATGAATAAATTGTTATTTATTAGGCGATACATAGGAGAGATTTGGGGACAGTTGTAACAATTTTTAGAAATATATATATATTTCTTTATTTATGACATATATGTTTATTTCTTTTAATGCATATAATGTAACAACTATTTAGCTTTATAGTATTATTTGTAAAAAGGTGTAATTTTAGGCTGTTTATGTATAAAATATCAAAATCCTAATTAGTACATGTTGCTCCGATTTGGGGCAAAATGAAACACAGTTAAAAAGTTGTAACATGTTCTAAAAATAAATTATCTGTTCTAAAAACACAAATTCAGTGCTTTAAAAATAAATTATCTGTTCTAAAACAGAAATTATCTTTTTATATTATTTTTGTTTTTAAATCAATAAATTTAATATTAAAAAGCAGTGAATTTATGTTTTAGAGCAAAGAATTTGTTTCAAAGTAGTGAATTTGTATTTTTAAAACAGTAAACTTGTGTTTCAGAATGAATAATTCGTTTTTAAAGCAGTGAATTTGTGTTTGTAAAGCAATGAATAATATCTATTACAATAAGAAATACTTACAACGCATTCGCAGCCACTGTGATCTCAACGAGTGCTTGTATCGCAATATTTGTGGCTGTGACAGATTTCCTAACTTGAATGGTCGTCAACTTAAAATATTTCAATACTAGAAATTTAAAATGCCTATTACGGTCGAAGTTGGATCTTCATTACTTTTTAAATAATTCAATCTTGAAATATACACTATATATGTACTTGCATATATATCATATTGTAGTCTTTTCTGAGCGCCAAATTATTTTTCCGGACTATAAACGCAGTTAAAATCTCTAGTAAAGTTAAAATATTTTGGTTCACGAAGCAGAGCGATACTTTTTTTTGTCAAATTTTTATTTTTACGCGAAAACGCATCGATTTAGTGTATTTTTATCAAAATTTGAAGTGAGCAGGCCCTTCTTAACATTTACCGTTAATTGTAATGGTGTTACAATGTACCCTGGCGATGTGGTACTTTAAACCTCAAACTTTTACTGATGTAAAAATTTATATAAATATATTTGAAAGCACTTAAAAATATCCAAAAAAAGACAGACACATAGCTTGAGAAAACGTATTTTAGAATTAATAAAATGAAAACATGATAAAAAGCATTTTATTTGAAAGTTTGAAGCAAAAAAGTATAACATCGTAAATTTACACTTACGGCTTATCTGAGCACCCTACATATAACTTCTTTTACATGCGGCGCACGCAAGATTGATGTCATGAGGCAAATGCAGGCCTTGATACCGACTATTTTTGTTCTTTGTATAATCATCTTATCTCTTATCATTTAAAAGATACGCATTGTTACAACTAACCTCCGTTACAACCCAGTCTCCCCTACATATATGATATAATCTCTTCAAGCGTAGGAACATTTAGATTCACTGCGCCAAACATACATACTAAGCATAGATAAGCATTATCTATCGTAATTTTTAGAATATGCATGAAAGAAGAAAGGGAAGAAATACCTAAAGACAAAAAAGAGGACTAAACGTAATTTTTTAAAATGACTAATAATAATTGATCTAATGAGGAATGATCTAATAAGGAATGACTCTTAAACGAAGATATAAATAACTAATAAATAAATACAAACTTTATTATAAATTTAATTGTTTTTCAAATCGTTCATTAAAATTTTTATCTAATGTGAACATTAATTGCATTTCTAAAAATAAAAGCGATAATGTTTTATCAGGATTTTAAATAAAAAATTGTGTAATCATTATAATATTTATTATCCAGATAGCACAGAATATTTATGATATAAATATAAA
>NW_017259210.1:186872-189811 GCF_001594045.1 Atta colombica | reverse complement strand
TATTTATAAAATATTTAAAATAAATCTTTATAAATATTTTTTAAATAAATATTTTATAAATATTGTGTGAATCTAACTAGTTGTTTATACGTTGTACATAATCCCAAAAGTTGCACATAAAAGGAAAGAAGGAACAATCAAACGAAATTTCCTTTGATTTTCGCTTGTAAATTTACTTTATAACTTCGAGAGGCAAAGATATTATAAAGAATACTAATAAGTTTTCAGCGATCCACTCACGTAGATATGAACACATGTATTCGCCTCGTCCTTGAACGCGATTTGCATATCATTCTATTTCCTCATACGATGCCTGCACGCGTTTCATCGCATCATGAATATTAAATAAAATAGCGATAATCACACCGCGAGTGACAACGCGCGTATCTTTATATATAACCGCATTCTCCAATCTCATGACTGACCTGTGTTCAACAATGAAATCCTTATATTCGCGTAGCGTTGCGCGCTCCATTCGGTTCTTCGTGGTAGTTGAACTTTCAACTTGTGGAGAAAGCGACATAAATTGAAGTTTTGTTAAAAAAAAATGACTATAACAATTCTTTTGAGAAAAATGACGTTAATTAAATTTTAATTAAAATAATTAAGCAAAATATTTCTTTTCAATTTTTGAAAAAAGCAATATATTAATTGAATTTGAATTAAGTAATGGAATAGAAAATTTTATTTTTCAGCTTGTAGAAACATTTGTGCTAAAATAAATAAAATATGCACAAAGTTTTGTTGAAGTATCTAAAATTTAAGACAAAGCTGAAAATAATGGACCATTAAAATGTAAGACGCTCAAAATGATTACAAAATTTCATAAATGTTGCAATATTGATTTTCATGCTTAAAGCTATAAAGCTATATAATTATTTTAGAATCAAACAAAATTATTTTCAGATTTGTATGTAGTTAAATTTTTGGATACTTCAACCAAATTGTTTTTTTCGTGTAACATCTTTTTCAATAATAAAATAAATTATAGAAATAAATTAAATTAATAAAGAAAAAAAAATCAAACTTTTATAACTTTAAAAATAATTGAGTAAAAGATATAAGATACTTTTGATTAATTTCGAAGCTCTCTAATTAACATTACCTAACATGTCTTAATAATAACAATTAATATTTTATTTTTACATAATTTCTTATTTATTTCTTCTTGAGTATACTTTATTGAATGTTCTCCAGCTGGTTACCTCTAGTCTGTTACGTTAATACTTCCGTCATCGTTTCGATCGTAAAGCCTGGTAAAGCCTTGTAGGGCAGTCTTTTTATTATGTCTACGTCATTTCTCGTGCCGGAAATACTCAGCTAGAGAATAACGCCGATCGAAAATAGCATCGCTAATTTCGCGCCGGCGATGCGACTCGTCGACTTAATAGCGCCTGTTTCGGCACGTTGCAGTGAAGCAAGTGCAATACTTGCAATCTTTCACTTTCCATCGTTTAACCTACAACTCGTATGTTTCTTGCAGTGGCATGTTATCCCGGTTAGACAGGAGAAACCTGTCTGTGAGCGAGAAACCAGTATGTCAACGACCTACGGCCTGCGACATGCATGATCTACCTTTATTAATAACTATTGAAAAATCCTAGATTTCTCTGGAAACGGCATCTCTACGAAAATAGCCGGAAATTCATTATTACATGGTTTGTTGAAGCGTCTAAAAATTAGGTAGTAACAGGTGTGAAAATAATTTTGTTAGATTAAAAAAATTTTTTGCAGCATTGCTGCATCATGCTTGAGTTTCCTATATGATTATTTCAATGAGCCAACAAAATTATTATTTCAGACCTGTGTGTATACCTAAAATTTTACACAGAGAAAAAAATAGCCTAAATTTAAATAAATATTTATTTAATACTGCCAAACATTTACTTACAATAAATAAATATTTACTTAATAAAAAGAAATTAATATTTTTTGTAAATAAATATATTTTTAATAAATATTTAATAAATATTTGATATAAATTGTTCAAATAAATATTTATTGAAATTTAGGATATATATATATTTTTTTTTTTTTCTCAATATATAGATACTTCAGCAAACTCGTTCTTTCCATATATTTATTATGATTTTACATTTTTTATTTTATTATTAATTAACAAATGCGCTCCAGAAAAAAATATATTAGATCTTATTAGTAAAAGATCTTTTTACTTACATAAGCGACCAACGTCGAAAGTACATCACTCGTCGTAATTATCGCAAAGACAAATGATTCAGACAGTGACGTCAACTAATTTGAGACTGCTGTCGTGAAAGATTCGCGTATTCATTTTCATGTATTTTTTAGCATTATTGTTGAGAAGCTTGTGTTCACATACGTCCTGTATAACATGCAAGGAGGTGAAACAGGTTATTAAACGTACACGCAAATATCGGAACGACCCGATTGAAACGCAAAATAGTTATATAAACTTTGTGTATATTTCCAGCGCAAACAGTATAAAGATTCCTTGATTTGACCTCTGTCTTTCTCTCTTTTGTTAACCTGTTTTGTCAGCCTGTTATCGAAGAAATTTATGGGAATCAAATGTAAATTGACTAATTAGCTTTCGAATGCTAAATTCCTGAAGAATAATGTTTTAATTGGAACTTATTACAAGAATTATTATTGTCGAAATTATTATTCGCAAACGTCGAAGTTGCAGGACAAGCTGTTGTAAATCCAGAAATTAATCAAAATTGATTGAGTGGTTGTTATAAATTCATTGACGAAACAACTGGCTATTGCGAAGCTGTGCTTCTTCCGTGTTATATTCACTTTTCAGATAATATAGAATATTTATGATAAATATTTATTATTTATTTTTTGAAATGTTATATAAATATTTTATACATATTTTATATAAAGTTTTATTCGAAATATTATTAAAATATAGAGTAATGTAATGATATTTATGATAAGTATAAATAAAGATT
>NW_017259210.1:178855-186543 GCF_001594045.1 Atta colombica | reverse complement strand
AACTAACAAAATATTAAAATTATTATAAAAATAAATATTATTTTTAATACAACTATTTTTAATTTATTTTTTGTTAAATATAAAACCTTTACATCAATTTGTGGGAATACTTTATTTTTGGTTAAGAGAAGCCAGCTGGATATATTAAATAAACATATCGAAGTAAAAATATATAAAAAATTATAAATGTATAAAATACTCATATAAAATTGTAAACAAAATTGCTGAAATCTGAGGTGAATTATAAATTGTCCGACATAGTTTTGAAGAATTGATCGGCATCTTCCGCGACGTATGAGGAAGTCATAACGCGAGACAATAACTGTCGTTTTATTAAGGTCGAGCATGATACATCGCTGATGAATCGGTTCTCAATAACAACCGTTTGTTATAGCGCGATCGTTGGAATGACAATTATGTTCGAGGTTCGAACGAATCGCTACTCGTGAATGTTGTACATACATACATACGAGATTTGACAGATCATGTCGGCAATGTGTGCGATCGCGAGAAATGAAACTACTGCTGCTAGCTAAAAATATATTTTGCCACGTGCATTTCTTCACCATACATCACGCATTGTTTCAAAATATATACCTATATCCGCATTAACATGATAATCTGAAATGGTTGATTATTTAGATTTGAGATTATTGCATATTTGAAAGCCTTTACTGCTTAGTTGAACATGAAGAAATAAAAGAAAGAAAATGCAAATGAAGAAAAAAGATGAACAAGAAGATAAAAAAAGAAGAAAGAAAAGAAAATGCAGATGAAGGAAAAAGAAAAAAAATCTTTTTAAATATTATTAAATATTTTTTTTACTGTTGAATCTTTAACGATTTAATTCTTAATAATTTTTTTTCTCTTTTTGTTTACCTTCTTTTCTCTTTCTTTCATTTTCTCTCTTTCTCTTATTTCTCTTTTATTTTTCTTCTCTTTTCGTTCTTTTTCTCTTCATTTTCATCTGCATTTTTCTTCTTTTTCCTTTTTTTTAATTCCTTTTCTTTTTTTGTTTGTCTTCTCTTCTTTTCTCTAACTTCCTTTTCTCGTTGCAATTGTTAATTTGTAATACAAGAAGCTATAAATTATTTTATGAATCATAATGCTTATGAAATTACAAAAAACTGATTTGTTTTGATAAAAGAAACAAATGATTCTGTATCTCTAATATCATAATTCAATATAATTGCGATAAGAAAATTTAGGAATTTTTATTTACCTCTAAATAATATATTTTTAAATTCGAATGGTTTTCAATAGAATAAAAAATTTTAGTTAATTTAGAATTAACTACGATAATCTTTGTATCGATACAAGTTTTGAAATATTTGATTTCATTCAAAATTTCGTGTGAATGGGTGGGTAACTGGAATGAATGTTTATGACTCGGTACGTAATGCAAATTACAATCATTCAAAAAATAATTCGATTCCGGATATTTCCGAGCTGCAAATGCACGATGCAACATCGTTATTAATACTTTTTCTCGCTCACACGTGGAAAAAAATTATTCTAAATTGCAGTGGACTAATTGTCGGACGTAATGCTTGGCATACGGATGTTTATCGCAAGAAACTTTGCCTTGACAGACGATAAGTGCGAGATAATAGCCGATATCCTAACAAAGTGATTACGCAGTAATTTATCGACAATACAAGGAAGAGATAAGAAATTTGGGCGAGAAATAGTCTCACGTTCAAGAAAGTATTACAAGAGCAAAGTGCATAATATAAAATATCGAATAAAGCAAACAATCTTCCGTTTCGATGAAAATAGTAAGAAGTTTTGGGATTTTTTCGCCTAAAAAAATATTTGTGTAAAATTAATCTATTGTATGTAAAACTACGCAGTTTGCATTGAATGAGAAATTTGCAATGTTAAATTATATAGTAATGCTTCCTGTTTTCTTGGAATCGGAGATAAAGCAATATGAAACAATCCTCTCTTTTGTTCCATTATAGTTCCATTATTACGTCTGAAGATCTATGCAAAATTTGAGCACAATTTTCTTATTGGTTTAAAAGTTATTTATTTCTTTCTTTCGTCTTGAATTTTATGTAAAATCGCGTTTTGTAATATTTATTTGTAAATTTGATAAAGATGTAACAATCAAGAGTTGAATCAAATTTTAATAACAAATATTGATCAAACAATAATAAATATTTAAGCAAAAGCTAATTTGATTCCATTTGCTCTAATAATTTAAAAATTATTGCTCTAAATTTATAGAAAAACATAATCATTTTGCTACTAAAATGTAAGCCAAATTAAATATATTTTTACAAAACAACATATGGTTGGTTTCAGGATGTATTCGCGAGTTATAATATCAGCAAAATTTTTTCAATGGCTGCATTCAGCAAAAAGTAGCTTTGCAAAATTGTTGTAAAATTCTTGAATATTATTGGTTTATACATTTAAATCCAATGAAGAAGGAGATCAATCATATTAAAGAATTTTACAATAGTTTTACCAAATTTTTTTTTTCTTGATATTGGCTTATTTTGTCTGATTGCTTGATAATTTCAGCTGACGTTGTATAACGAAATATCATGAAAAATAACAAAAATAAAAATTTAGAGAAAGAAGATAGAGAGAGAGAGAGAGAGAGAGAGAGAGAGAGAGAGAGAGAGAAAGCTCCCTCTCAATTTTTATCTTTATTATTTTTAGATTTGTATTTTTTCACATTTTTATTATTATTATATTTGTATTGTTTCGTTATCGTCTTTTATTTTCTTTTTTTTACTTATTCTTTTTTATTATTTTTATACTCTTAGAGAACGTGTCTTAAAGTATTGATAATTACCTTTTTTTATCTATCTATCTATTTCTCTCTCTCCCTTTCTCTTTACACGGATAATAGTCTCTTGCTCCTTTCTTGTATCCTACAAGCGCGTGCACCTGCTTTTGTATCGCGTAACTGGAAGTATTGCGTAACTTCTTACACGCGCGTTGTCATCATTCTATGGAGTCCACGTCTGCTGGATAAAGCAATAGCCTTTTTTTCTTCCACAATTTAATAATACGCAAAACATACTTGCATAATGTAGAGCGTTATAACTTTATCAGATCATTGTAGAATTTGAAATTATAACTATTACAGAAACAAGGTGTGCTTACGCAACGCTTGATAAGCGTAATTAGAATGATTAATAGAATAATTCATTGTCAAGCGGATAAAATATTTCCGTAGAGAGCTTGGAGATTCAGATTTGAGCCATTTTATCAAGCCCGTCAACGATAACTATCTAAAAGTTGATTATATATATAATATGCGTTCGTACGTGTGCAGTCGGGCAATAAATATTCGCTTAACATTTCTTTATATTTATAATATTTCTTAATATTTCTTTGACATTTATCACATGAGAAATGTTTCCTTAGTCACATTAAAATGTTCGATCCGTCATTTTAACAGTCAGTGAGAGGAAAGGGAAAAAGGAGATCACATTTTAATTAATCATCTGATGTTGTAAATGATCACCTGTATTGTTAAATATCAAAGATGCAATGACTCAATCTTCTAAGTTAAAAATAATATTTTATTTTCCAATCCATTTCTGTGCTTAATTTCAAAGTAAATAATGTTCACATTAATATATGCACTTAGCAAATAATAAAGTAAATTTTAATCAATACATTTTTTGAGTTAAATTGTTTAACTTTATTGTTTTATCAATATATTTTTTTTAGTTAAATTATTGACACCAATTAAAATTATTGCATTAACAACTTATTATATATTATTGATTGTTCTCCAATTTATTAGTATTTACGAATATGGATTTAATCCATTTTTTTCTAATCATTATTTTCTAAAAAAATAAGTTGAAATCAATTAAACAAAATAAGCATGTTAAGAAATTTATTATGACATGACAGTATTTCTAAAAAATATAGATTTTAATTAAATAAGATAAATTTTATTTTTCGGTCGAAGCAAATTTTATTGCTTAAATATTTCTGTGTGAATTTACAATATATACATATCTGATTCTGTATTTCTTCCTTTTCTTATGGTCTATTTTAAATTGTAATTGTTTATAAAAACTTTAATTAATATGACGTTTTATACTTTTTATTGGAGTATAAAAACCGCCAAGTGACCAGGGTATAAAAATAGAGGTAGTTATTCCTGGCTTAAATATCGGCGAATGCAAAGGCTTTGATAAATTCACTAAACAACCCTGATAATCCCCTCGTCGTGTTGTTCTTTCAGCCAGATGGACCTTGCCATTGACGGACGTTCTGGCGGTGCGATATGGCGACGATTGGATATCAGGTGTGAGTATTAAGGAAAAGCAGCTGGAGCAGCCGACCTCGCCGACCACGGTGTGTCCAACGAATTTCATCCTACACTATGCTGTGCGCGGGTCCAAGAACAAATGGAGACACCACAGTGTGACGATGAGCCACACGGATCCCAGGCAGGTCGCCTCGTGGGTGAAGACCATTCGCAATTACCTCCTAGGTGAGATGTCCATTCTGTTCGACTTAATCATCTTCCTCAAAGAACTACAAGTCATGATAATGTCATGATAAAATAATATGATTACTTTACTTGAAATGCAAATAGTTGATAATAAGAGAAATATTAATATATAGAATGATAAGAAAGAAAAAATGTCATGAGAGGAAATATTTTGCAGAAGTATCTAAAAATTTAACTATACAGAGCTGAAAATAATTTTGATTATTTTGATTTAGATCATCAAACTCGGAAAACAAATTAATAGTAATATTAATTAATATTATAATTTTCTGCTTAACAACATAAATAATGTAATATGACACATAACAGAGTTACGTTGAATAGGAAAATATAACATTGATGTAGTGTTAATTTGTGTACGAGAAATAATTCTGTAGGACGCTCAAATTGGCTGCTGGAATGTCGAAATTTCACATTAATTGTACATCAAGCTTCCAAAATAATGCGTTTCCAACACATTATTTTAATGATGAATTTTAATGATCCAATAAAATTATTTTTACCACAACCATTTTTTTCATAACCAAGAATATAAAACGGGAAATAAAAAATATGAGACTGCAAGAAAAATTCAGTAGATAATAAACAGAATTTGGAAACAAAAATTTTATTCAACATATAGCAATAAAGTACAGAAATGATAAAAAATGACGTTAAAACGAATCGTGACTGATTGAAAAATGACTTTTAGAGTCATTTTAACATCATTTTGATGTCATCATGACTTGTGTTCTGCTTGAGTCTCGCCATTCTAAATCCACCGGAGCGTTTATTCGAAATCAGCTTCGGGAAGTGACTCTCGCGATCAACGCCGTGTAATAACTTTAGAATTGCGACGTATAAAATATACGCGCGAGAAGGCATATAGCAGATCATTATCATAAATTACGAAATCAGATGAGTGCAAAGATTAGATAGAACCATAAAATTGAGTTACAGAGCGGAAGATTCGTGTTTAATATCGAAAATTGACGACAATATGTAATATGACATGAAGAATCGACTTTGTATCGAAGGCCAGAGACAATTAATACAGAGAACAATTAATGGCATGACTGTAATTTTCTACATCCCGTGTATAGCGTAAGAAAATGCATACCTATTATTTTAGAGATATGCGAAACTGACGTTATGTCTGCGAACGAGACTCGTTTGCGTAAACCTTTTTTTCATTGTTTGCCAAAGTGAGTGATGATTTTCCTCACCGACTTGCTTACTAAAAAAGGTGTATAAAGAAAGACAAATACAATAAATTAAAAATAACTTATGCAGATAGTTAAGAAATAATATGGAAGAGCGTTCTCAATGTGTAAAATTATTCCCGCATTGAATATATCTGTTGGAAATGTTAAAATGATAAAAAACAAGAAGAAAAAGTATTCATAGAAGAAAAAGTATTCGTTTTTTCTCCTTGGAAAAAAAAGGTGTAAAATCTTGAGAAGCTCGAGAGAACAGACAATCAAATTCATCATTGATCTACGTAACTTATGAATTAATGAGAACCTGTTAGCTTCTCATATGCATTGTTGCTGATATCATTGCGATGTAGCAAATATAAATACAATAGTAACATAAGATTTAATGACACTTTAAGTAATTCGAGCATCGAAAAGTAATACTATACTGTTAGATACATGATAGGAGCAATGGTAGCCCAATCTCTTAAATTAAATCAATATTTTGTTATTTTTAACTTCCATATATGTCAAAATTTAAATAAATCAATTTCCATGATTAGTTTGAAAGTAAACATTATCTATATTAATGTATGCAAGATAATAAATTAAATTTGAATCTCAAATTTAATTCATATTCTTGAATTAAGTTGTTCCATTCTCTTAATTAATTAACAATTCGATTCACTATATATTGAAAATAGGCAATCTAAATGAAAATTAAAAGACTTGAATTAAAAATAACTTAAAGCTATAATTAGCATTATAAATCTAATAATGAAAGGAAAAATGAAATCATGGAACCTTAAAAAATCGTAATAATTAGAAAGTTAAGAAAACGATTAAAATCAAGATAAGATAAATGCCAAATTAAAAAGATTATTTTTCTAAACTATCTTTTTGAAATAATTTTCAAAATAAAGATTACGTTAGAAAATATGTTATAAAATAAAAAACTAAAAATTTTATATAATATTTCAATTTTACATTTATATATTTATTAATAATGGAGATATTATATAAAGTTTGTATAGTTTCTTTTATATGATTATTTATATATTTCTTCGCTATATATAGATTTAGAAATCAAAGACAAGTTAAAGATAAAATTTTATGATAAATCTTCAATTATTGATTTCTCTATTGTATAGATTGAAATATTTTTACGATAAAACAACTGTTTTTTCTCTGAGTATTTTTCCATCACAATTAAAGCCAGAAACGTAGTATGTAAAGTCTAGGCAACCAGTTAACCCAGTTGGAATCGACATAAATCGCAATGAAAGGTCCGCTACGAGAATATACACAGTGATCCTAAAACTTTGATAAAACAAAGCAGCCAGTCAAGCTATAGTTGCAGTCGGCATAAAAGTTTTATTATAAAGTTTATTATCAGTTATTATCAGTTTATTATCAGTAGGTCAATTTAATTTCATGATTTTGATAGTTCCCGAATTAAATTATCGCTCTACGGTTTTGTTATTTATATTGCAAATTCTATGGCTTTCAAACTAGAGAATCATTGCTCGTCGATCTCACCATTTACGAATTTTGGTTGACGCTTTTTCTAATTTCAAATATCGCTACTTCAATTCTTTAGTTTTGCCATTCATATCTTTCTCTCATTCCGCCATTTCTAGATTTCCCAAATTAAATTTAATTGCTACTCCGCTTAGAAGCGTCGCAAAACGAATTAAGTAAAATGCAATCTCTCGGTTCAGTTAAGCGAAATTCTCGCGTTTGATGAAATATACATTATAGACAAGTCTATAATGTATATGTAATACAAAAGTTAATAATATCAATAATATAAAGAAAAAATTTTATTTTATTTTATTTATTTTACTTTTACCGTACCATTTTGAAGATATTTAATTCTAAATTCATAGAATTTTACAATTGAAAGTATAACCTTATTCTGTAGTTATTCTCTTTTAAATTGCGAGATAAGACAGCAATTTAAAAATTATAATTATAAAGTAAACACTTAAGTTTGTCGTAAAATTTCATTTAAACTG
>NW_017259210.1:157681-178755 GCF_001594045.1 Atta colombica | reverse complement strand
TTAATAAAATAATTATGTATAATATAAGATATTGTTAGTAATCTTTTTATTTCATTATTTTAATTGTTTTATATATTATTATAAATAAACTGTTTATTGACTAAGAAATAGTGCGAAACCTCCTTAACATACAACATGTTGCAATGGGATGAGTTACTTCGATGTAAGAAGAGAAAAAAAAAGAAAAAAAGAGAGAGAAGAAGAGAGAACACAAATTTCAATAAATGTCGAGAAAACAAGAGATAGGCGTGCTCTAAACTATCCTTATTGATCGTTGTCGCAAGTTAATAGCTATGTAAGTATTGATCTGGAGGTTTGCCATGTTCGTGTAATTGCCGTTTTTTCTTGTTCGATTATCGACGTTGCATCGCGTGTTGTAAGGAAAATCGATAGAGACAATTTTACATGCTTAAACTTCCTCCTTCGAGTCTCCGTTTGACCCATTTTTCTTTTTAAACAGCGAATTAAATTGCGATGAGAAAAAGAGGAAGTCAGTTAAAAATACGAGTACGTCATTGTTTTAATTTAGCAAAAGTAGTCATGTAAAAAGTCGAAAAAAAAAACGAATTTGTTAATTAACTTTTTAATTAGCAAGATAAGATGACTCTGTAATATTGCTTTTAATGCTTCTGAATTTTCTTTCAGTCTTCTATTTTTAAGGCTTTATATTTCGATATATAAGAAAAAAAATTAGATTTTTTTATCTCTGATATCACAATTAAACATAACTGCAGTGAGAAAAATTAGGAATCTTTACTTAATTCCTTCTAAATAATATATTTTTAATCATAAATAGTTCAAATAGTTACAATTAATTTACGATTAATTACAATTTTCAATTTTAATTATAATTTTTGCAAATTAGACAAGTTTTGAAACATTTTCAGGCAGTGATCAGGTCTTTGTGTATATAGATATAAAGAATAAATGAATGTTTGATTAAAATCTAAAAAATTATTTATAAGAAAAAACTTCTAAAATTTGAGAAAATTTAAAAAAGCTAAGGCAAAAAATTATTCGAATTAAGAGAAAGATCGAAAGCAGAATTTAATTTGCAATTGATCGTTTTAGGTCTGACATATCGGCCGCGAAAGATAATGTTGTTTATTAACCCCACTGGCGGTAAGAAAAAGGGTGTCAAGATCTGGGAGAAGGATGTCCAACCACTCATGACCATCGCTGGCATCGAGACAAAGATGATGGTCACAGAGCGTGCAGGCCACATTCGCGACGCTCTGCTCACGGCCGACTTGAGTGACCTACATGTGAGTCCTGCAAACACTCTATTCTACGTTCATGTGAAGTTCGAAACTAGACGTTCCGACTCGGCAAATAAATGTATTTGCATTAATCTAGAAAATTTGTTACGAGCAATTTTCACAGAGCTCTGGATTTATATGTGTATTATTATTTTCTATATTTATATTATGTATAAATAGATATATAATGTAAATATACAAATTGATATTAAATTAATATCATTTATTAATCTGAAATAATTATACTAATTATCTATCAGAAATTTAGATTTGGAAGTTTTAATATAGATTTTTATGCAATATAAAAATATTAAATATTATTTATATAAAATTTATAGAAAATCAAGCAATCTATAATATTTTTCGAATATTTACAATATATTTAGATTTAAAAAAATTGTACCTCTATTGTAAGTCATAAAGAAAAAATTGTAGGTCATACAGAAGGATCATATATCTGTCATAAAATGACACACCCTACGAATATATGTATTTATCATCCCCGGAGACTCTAGAAGGATTGGGCTACTTCTAGTAACCTCTTCCTTAAAAAAAAATACTGAAGAACTTCTAAGGAAATTGAAGAAGATTAAAATTAGACACTTGAGTTGTTATCTTCTTCTTGAAGAAGCCTAACCTGGGTTATCGAGTTATTTTTTTAAGTAGCAAGTGACTTTTTAAACTCATTACAAGCAATGAGTGACTTTTCCAATCTGATATTACAGTTATAAAAAATTCTCAACGTCATCAAATTGTTATTATAACAAAATAATGATAAAAGTAAAATGCGTTACAAGTAACATGCAGTTACTCTTCATCTCCGTATGACACATATACATAAGTTAAAAAAATTCAAAGAATCCTCAGATTTTCGCGTTTTCGATAGGCAGTGGTGTGCATTGGCGGCGATGGTACCTTCGCCGAGGTGTTCAACGGATTGATTATGAGGGAGGCAAAGGATCAGCAGATCGATCCCAACGATCCTGACGCCAGGCTGCCTAGTCCCGCCTTACCCGTTGGCGTTATACCCAGCGGTAGCACCGACACGGTCGCCTACAGTCTGCATGGCACCACCGACGTGCAGACTGCTGCTATACATATCATCTTCGGCGACTCGATTGGTCTAGACATCTCATCGGTCCACAGCAATCGCACTTTACTCAGACTCTATGCCAGCGTGTTCAGCTACGGTTATCTGGGCGACGTGATCCGCGACAGCGAAAAATTCCGCTGGATGGGACCCTGTCGATATGATTGGTCAGGTAAGGAACCCTTTGGAAAATCTTTTTCAGAATTTTTCATATAGTATTGTAATAAAAGGTAAAAAGAAAGTAAGACCCCAACGCTGGTTCTTGATTGCTAATATTTACTTTCTTTCAAATTTTTTAACAAACGTCCTTTTGTCTTTAAAATAGGACCTTTTCAATGTTAATACATAAAAACAAATTCTACATAATAAGTCAAATATTAAAACAAATTTGAGTTAAAATTAAAGTTCTTTTAAATTTGCGATGAATACAATTTTCACACAAGTCGCTGTCATTTCTTCATTGATCAAATTATTTCAATGGATATCAATTGTGATATAACGATCAGAATTCTCAAACTGATATACATTATCAATAAATTGACCTAATTTTAAAATTATTCAGGGTGAGAGTCAAGAACAATACATGTGATTAATATTTAAGCTTTTTTGTATCTGAATTGAGATTCTTATTTCTATTAATATATCCATTGTAATTGATTCGCATTTGAAAGATATAATAATGCAAAAGAATTCTCCAAATTGAAAGGATTATTTTATAAACGTACAAAAACTGATGACACAACAAACAACAGAACTATGCACGGAAAAAAAATGTTTGGTTGAATTAACTGGAATTCTGGTGGAAAATGAACGATCCAGAATTTTAAATCTACAGATTTCTGTACTAAATGTATTAAATGTTTGTTATTTCAATTAGAATTTTAATATATTTAGCCAGAAATCTTGTAGATTTAACTAGAATTCTAGATTGTTCATTTTCCACCAGAATTCTAATTAGTCAATCAAATATTTTTTTTGTGTGGAAATTGAGAAGGAAAGGAAATTTTTTTTAGTTTCTCAATATTTCTGAATAATTTTTTAATTTTTAGAAAATTATTCAGATTTTTTTTTATAAAAATTAGAATAGAAGTGCCGAGAAGGCACTTATAAAATTCTAAAATTCGACATCTTTTCTAAAATTCTTCTTTATGAATTTTGAAATATTCTAGATTTCTATTATTTCTCATCTTATAATTTCTGATAGAATCTTATAAAATCTGAAAGAATTCAAAGTATTTTTTTAGAAATTGTAGAATGCTTGAAATCTAAAAAAATCTTAGAAAACTTCAGAATTCATATATAAAGAATTCTAAAAAAATATGTAGATTTTCTCAATATTTCTAAAGTGCTTCATTTCTCATAAAAATTTTGAAAAAAATGTTTATCAAAGTCAAATCTTTCAATTGTTTAATTTAACGCGAAGAATCATTAAGCAAATCTGATTAAGTCTGATAGTCCGGCTAAAGTTGCGATAACAAAAGTAATTTTATCTTAATCGAATCTTGATTTATCACATAAATATGAATAAATAATTGAACAAATAATTATTGATTTGCTGTATTGTAATCAATGTTCATATACAATGTAACTGATGTAAGTAATAAAACATTCTATGTATGAGTATGGATGGGATTTCTATTAGACTAATTAGATCTTTTCGTTTCCAGGATTTAAAAAGATATTAGCAAACAAGGGTTACGAGGGTGAGATCGAGCTGTTATCGGACCCGTGTCACCCGGCAGGAAGTACCAGGTGCATGAAGAATTGCTTACGTTGCTTGCAACACATGCACAATAGCATCCCCGATCAGGAAATCTCCAGTGAGTGTTAAAAAACGGAAGAGAATGGAAATCAAGTACATAATGCGGATACAAAACCAGCTAAAATTAATCGAATAATACCTATGTCTTCTCCGTAGGGTGGATGACGGTCAGAGGAAAGTTCTTCATGGTGTTTGGCGCGAACGTGTCGTGCGCGTGCTCAAGGTGTCCTATGGGCTTCAGTCCTCATTGCCACGTAGGTGACGGCTGCGTAGATGTGATCCTAATACGACATACATCCTTGATAAACAATGTCAGATTATTGCTCAGGCTGTCCAGCAAACGGAAAACTGTGGTATGTATTTCTATATGAGTTTCAGTTATTTATTCCGATTGTTATCGCCATATTATATTAATCTTTTTTGCTTGACGCTTTAATAGATGTTTGCTGTCAATCATCTCTCTGCTTGTAGATATTTAACGCCTTTATCATCGCTGATATATGATATATTTAAAACTTTTATGCATTATTTATTATATGATTATTACGTACTATAATTATATTTAATCCTGAGTTACACTTCAGTCACATCATTATCATATAAATGCGAATTTGGCTTTGCCATTTTTCATTACGTGTAACTTTGACACGAAAAAGCAAAAGTAGTTCAATTATATAGTTTTTCGGGATAAAATTTTCTTGGGAACTTTGGTAAAAATGTTTCTCATAATTTTTATACAAATTGGAACATTTTTCAGAAATACTCAGAAATATTCGGAAAGTTTACATCTTCTCTCAGAATTTTTCATACAATGAATTTTGAAATTGCTCATCTCATAATTTTTAAAAAATATTTTTTAATTTTTTAGATTTTATAACATTTCCTCAGAAATTATACTTACAAAAAATTTTAAAAATCTTACGATATTTTATAATTAACATACATAAAAAATTCTAAGAAAAGCTGTAGATTTTCTGAGAAATGTTCCAATTTGTGTAAAAAAATATGAGAGTTATAAAATTATATAGAAATTCTGAAAAATTATATGAAAAATTCTGAGAAAAATCTTCATCACTGGGGAACCCAGTAATGATGAAATTAAGCAAAGACAATATTTTATTGCAAGAAATTATTAATTAAGAAAGTAATAAATAGAAAAGTGAACTTTTTTTCAAAAATTGCTGGTGCGATTTCGCACTAGTGTGTAACTGAGGATTAATTAAGACGAAAATTAAGGATGAAAATCACAAGGAGTTGCAATGCTGTTTTAGTACGAGCTACCATTCGCCGAGGTCTACCGGGCGAGAGAATTCACATTCCGCGCTCTGCCGACGCTGCAATTTGAGAACGGGCCGAACACGACCCGCTCGAGCTCACGGCTCAGCGTGTGGAATTGCGACGGCGAGATGGTCGACAGCACCAACGTGAAAATCAGGCAAGTAAACATAGCGATCGCGTGCGTTATCAGTATCAAGTGTCCCGGCGGATGGCGTCGCGTTAGAGACTCCATTTTAACCTTCCTGATTGCACATTTAAATTTTTATCTTATCTGAAACTCGAGTGTGTGAACTACGTATACGAAATTTATATATAATATAACCGTCTCGTGACGTTCTTGCGACATAATTTCGGCATCTCTAAATTTGCACGGAAAGCATCATCTCACGTTAAATATTTGTGTAGAGTACACTGCCAATTACTGAAGGTCTACACGAGACGGACTCAGGAATCGTCTCGAGATCCGACGTGCCTCAGCTGTTCTACGTGAACGAATCGGAACAAGGTCGTCGAACGACTGGTTTTTCAAGGCTACAGATTCCACTCACTCCACTTTCGAAGGCGCAAAGTTCCTTTGTCTTGCCCTATGATTATGATATCTTTGAAATGGATCAAAAAAGTTTGTTCTTTTTAAATTTTTATATAAATTCCAGAATTTTTTATAATTTCTGTATAATTTTATAATTTTTTAGAAAATTTATCAGTTTTTTATCAATTTTAAAACATTTTTTTTTAGAAATCTTTAAAATATAAATTTAAAATACGTAAAAGTATTATGAGATACTGAAAATATTTTTCACAAGGATTGCTAATTAAAAAGAGACGAACAATTTTTTTCGTCAATTTAACATTTCCAAGCACATCCAACGCAGAAATAATTTCACGCGTGAATACGCTCTTCCACACATTATTTTTTAATAATTGATAAGTTATTTTTGATTTTGTGTAGTTGCAGCGACAAATAAAATTTGTAAAATTTTAATAAGTTACACTATATCATTATATGAATAAATCAAACAAATAAAGAAACGTCAAATATTGTTACACGCAATCGCTAACTAAAGTTAAAATAATAAATTAAATTGATCGTCAATTTAAGAATGATGCTAATAAGCTAATTTTGAGACATCACAAAGAACTTATTGTGAAAAAATTATCTCAGCCATTGTATTTAGCGTTTCTTTACTTATTTGTTTACTTTATCTAAGTATGGCGTTACAGTTTACAATTTTATACATTTTATTTGAAGCAAGTTTGATTCATAGCGATTAATCTGGCGATTAAAAATTAAATAATTACTAATGTAATATAGTATAGTTAATAATATTACAAAATTCTCTTAATTCTAGATTGGTAGCATAAATAAAATTGCTGTTCAATCTAAAGTTACAAAAAGAGAATTTTGCAAATGTTGATTGTGACATCGATCGAAATCAGACGACTATTAGACACACAGGTGATTGAAAATGCGCGAGCTTACATCATCTCAATTTACTGCGTACAATTCGTCTCGCGCGCAGAAATTATTTATATAACTCCCTTTATCATTGCATTTGAGGACTGTTTGGCAATTGATGTGTTTTTCGAGAATATATATGTTGAACATTCCATTTGTCGGCGCGACGCAAATGATGCTCAAATTAATTTTATACGCGTCGACGATATTTCTTTCTTACGCGAAAAGTTAATGCAAAAAAATATGTATAAATATATATAAATTGACGAGACACGTTTGCTCGGTCTTGATTGCGTGATTATTTAAAAGTTCAAACGGATTTCAAAATTACTATCTGCACGTTTTCGTGCACGAAATCACTGTTTCATATTTATTACGCGCGCACATATTTGTTAGATATCGGCTAAAAACCGAAACAGAGACTGCATTTATTCGTGGTCTCTTTGCTACGCAAAAACCAATGATAAGCCGATTATACTTCTACGTTTGTACTTAAAATGTTTCAAACTCGCTTACAAACTCGAAGCGATAAGTATTAAGCGTGGCAATTATTTTTGTTACTTAAATATATACATATAACATATATATATATATATATATATATATGTATGCAAATATATATATTATATATATGTATATATAATATATATGCACACACAATAAACATATCGCTCTATTACTTAAAAAAATGACACAAAGAAACGTGATTTTTTTTTTTAGTTATAAATAAACATTATCTTATAAATCATCAAAAGTGAACTAATTAAACTTCATTAAAAAATCGTCAAAATTATTACGATTCAAAAAGGGATTATAAAATAAAAATGACAAAAGTATTATTGCTATTAAGAATATATTCTTTTTGCTGATATTATTTGATTAATCAATAATTTTTTGTCAAGTTTCTTTCTGAAAAAATGATTTTTCGAATTGTGTTATTTTTTTTTAAGTAAAAAAGCGACACGTTATTGATTGTAAATTTATTTGAATAATAAATTCACAATCAGCAAACGTAATAATATTCATTTCTATGAAAATGCAGATTAATCTCGGTTTAATTTACTCTATATTTTTTCTAATTATTAAAAATAGATAAAAAATTAATCGAGATTAAAGTTAATCTACATTGATAGAAATGGACATAAGTTGTATTCATCAGCGTAATAAGTGATATTATCCTAGGAAATTTAAAGCTTAGCTCGTAAAATCGAAACGAGTATTTGACATCTTAATCATAAGCTTTTTTACGTTTTTGCTTTTTATAGAAAGATAATCAAACTGCAAGAATGATGTTTGAATTTTACGAACACTAAAGTTTAATAGCGATAACTAAAGTTTATTAGCGAACTTTCTTTCTAGTATTCATAATATTTGATTCGTAAAAGTATTTAGATTTAGAATATTTGTACATTAATAGAGAAAGAGAATAACGAGAAGCGATTATTTGTGATCAAAATACAGATACGTTTATGCAAATATACGAAACTATTCTTAATTACATTGACATATTAATTGAGAATATTCTATATACATTTCAATGAGAAATAAATTGAAGAGCTTATTGCAACAGTGGATCACATTTTGTAAGAACAAAGAAAACTTTAAAGTGCTAAATAAAACTTTAAATGCTAAAGTTAAGGTAATGAAAAGATTTTATTCTCCGTTTTTACAAAATGCATTACAATAAGCTCTCATTTAAAAGAAGTATGATAATAAAAAAATATTTCTGCGCGTCGTGATAACAAATAATTTGATTTCGCAACTTTTCCGTTTGCTTCTCACGCATATTTGCATAAAACATCTACAGTCTCTATTTACGAGGCTTATCCCTGATAAATTTTCTTGATCGCGTCAAGCGGAAGATATTCGTAGTTGAATGCGGTTGCAACTATATTGTATTATATTCTATTTTTAGTATGCTCTAAGCAGATGTTATTGCGTTGTGAGAAGTTAGATATAGATGAGTTTCACTACATGTGTCAAAGTGTAATCGATAGATTACACTTACAGATAAATGACCTATATATATAGTATAAGCAGTCGTGTCTTACTGATGGCCAAGCCATAAAATATTTATCGATACAACATTTTGATCGTTCGTCTCATGGAAAGCTGGACGTCACGCGGCTAAGCGGAACGATGCAATATAGAATATATTTTAGGGGAGATTAACTTTAAAGTATATTTTTCGACAAAGGATTAGGCACTTTAGCGTGAGATTTAAATCTCTCGTATGCAGGTTTGATTCGTTCCTTTAAATAACAACATATCATAGATTTGTATAAATCTATATAGAATTCGCGCGCGGTGAAGATGCATATTTTTTCATTTGCGAAGTGTTGATTGAGACCAAGTCTCACTTAAAGGGCGGCTTAGACTTAACGCATTAACGAAGTAGTGTCACCGAAGCAGCATAATGTATACGATTCTAGAAATTGTACAGATATCTATATATACATACACATATATATATATATTTTTTTTTCTTTAATCGCGATTTATATATAAAGTGAACAAGTACAGCGAATCAATGTGATGATCTATTGACCATCGGCAGATGGTATATATTATTCCTACCACTGGGAAAGTGCACCAAGCAGTACACGCGTGGCTGCACAGAATAAATTATATTAACTTTCTATGTATAGTGTCTTATTTTTATATGTCCTTCCTTCCTCTCTTTTTTATCTAATGTTATATTTAATAATTCATTCATGGAATATTTCCGTGATCGGAAAGATAAAAATGATTTCTTCAACTGCAAAAATATCAAGGTTTAAATTATAAAATAAATTTATCAGTTGAATTGTTAAATTGATCGAAATCATATCAACTGTAATGAAAACGTTATATTTTTATATACAAACAAGAGCTATCTACAGACATGCGTGTTGATTTGTTATAATAATGATGTTGCTTATCACTGTTTAATTTGTATTTTTCTGCTGATCCTTCGTTTGCAGTGTGTTGTTTTCACTTTCATTAGAATCGATATAGAACTGCTCCCTTGTGGAGGACATTAATTTGAACACTACCGGAATTATAGTTAATACGGGATTCTTCTCTTGCAGACATCGTATCCAGGATAACAATGAGTCTTTTGTGGATGTACCAGTGGCGCACATTGCAAAATATGTACCATCGTTTTGCTCATGGACTGTAGGTGCAAGAATTATTTCTTTCTTATCCCAGAAAGGTATTCTAATATCTGAAACATCTATTTAAAAAAAACCACATTAGTATTTTTCTAAAGCTTTATTCGAATACTTGGATAATTAATATAATATTAATATTAATAATATTAAAAACATGATTATGTCATATAATAATAATAATAATAATACTAATTTATACAAGACTTTTGCAATATCTGAATGGTAATTCTTATGAATTTTTAACTGTTAAAAAAGAATATAAGGTTGAAAAAGTTTTATCACTCATAGATTTTGAAAAAGGATTTTTTTTTAAATTCCAAACTTATATATCTCAACTCTGGATATAATTATTTACAAAAATTAGTAGAAAAATTTTCCTTTAAGGTAGTGATTATTTACCATCAGGATCTTGATAAACATTATTCTTCTCTTTAGTTGCTCCCTTTAGAATAAAATAATCTATACAATGATCTGCAATCCAAACTGTATACGGTCCTTCGACAAAGATCGGAGTATCCAGAGGCTGCTTTCGTAATAGTTCCTCCTGCAAACTACTCATCACAGATACGATCCACGTATCATCGATGGCATCCTCCATATCCTTGGTCTTGAACTCTGTGATTTCGGTCTGAACGTCTATACTGGATATCTTATTCATAGCCAGCTTGGCAAGAACCTTCGGATCCTTGGGCACTGGTGTGGGATAGGGCCATGGATTCAAATTAGCGAACTTGGGCATCCAGTACATCATCCGCCAGAACTTCTTCAACACCAGGGCTTGCATCCCGAAGATATTCAGCAGCATCTCCTGCATCTCTAAATCCGGGATCACACAGTTGTGCTCCATCTTGCAGAGCAGGTCGATGGCGACGTGCTGCTGCTTGGGATAGTGCATAAATATGGTCTGGAAGTAATTCCGGGGAACGAACTTGCCCTTAGGTAGCACGTCTAGCACGGCCTTGTACACCGCCAGATCGCGGTTCACGCCGAACTCGTCCATGTACTTGAGGGCGACCTGAATGAACTCCACATGGCCGCGTCTCATTTCGTTGTTGGTCTTGTACTCGCGCAGGATGTCCAAGTAGGCCTTCCGTTCTCTGCTCTCGGCGTTCGCGAACACATGGAGTACGAGGCCTGACGGCTTGCTGTCCTTCTCATCATCTTTCTTGCACCGTTCCTGGCTGGTGTGAATAGCGCGACTCAACGACCGGCCTTCGACTTTGCGCAGCGGTTGCCGCAACAACGCGGTGGCACTCGATGCGAGGATGGTCCGGGTGATTCGCGAGAGCATGTTGATCGACTATTCTCTAACACGTCATCGTTGAACAATTAATTCGAATTTTACTTAACTGTATTCACAAAGTTTACGAAAATCTCACATCTCTACAAGGTTATGATGCTCCACAGATTCTAACCTGAGACCACCTAACCTCTTTTTTCATTCTCCTCTTTCATTTTGCGCTTCATTTCAATAATTTGATGTCAAGCTGAATAACTGACGTATATTTCAAGTGCTTTTTTGAAGATGAAAGAAGATTTCGTACATTTTATTCTTTTCTCTTTCTCTCTTTGACATTTAGAAATATTTATTAATTTAATTCATTTTAATTGCAAAAAGTGTAATAAGTACAGTTACAAGGAACATTTGTAGAAAATCCATCGACTTCTCTTCGAGAGACGCACGATTTCAATAATATAAACTAGGCCGTGATAAGAAAACGACAGGTGTTTAGATTATGAAGATTTGACGTTTATTCGATGATATACAATGAGCGAAAACTTGGAGAATATTAACCCAAAGCTCTATAAGAAATTAGATGACCGAGAAATCACAGTCGAGGAGCAAGACGAGGATGTCGCGGATGAATTTGACGCGCGAGAGATTTTCGGTAAATATTCTAACCTTAAATTATTGATTTTCAATCAAAAATATATAGAATTGTTGATATATTTTTGTCCGCATATAAAATGTTCTTAACCACAAATAAATAATTGTTACTTGCGGTTATTAAACATTCATGTTTTTATTGATAATTAAAAATTGATAACATTATTGTGTTTGCTATAACAATTAACAACAGATTTATTCTCTTTAAAGATATCTCTGGTGAGATATCTTTAGAGAAAATTTGTCTCATAATTTTTATACAAATTGAAACATTTTTCAGAAATAAGAGATTCGGAAAGTTTACTTCTCTCAGAATTAGTTATTCTTCTCTCAGAATTTTTCATACAAGTGAATTCTGAAATATTTTGAAATTTTTCATAATTAAAAAAAAATATTTTTTAATTTTTTAGATTTTATAATACTTTGTCGGAAATTATATTTATTTACAAAAAATCTTAAATATCTTAGGATATTTTATAATTAAGATATATGAAAAATTCTGAGAAAAGATGTAGATTTTCTGAGAAATGTTCCAATTCGTATAAAAAATGTGAGAAAGTTATAAAATTATATAGAAATTCTGAAAAATTACATGAAAAATTGTGAGAAAAATTTTTACCAGAGATAATATACTAAATATATACATCATAAATTAAAGTGTTATATACATTCTCTATTATAAGTGCAACATAAAAAATTAATATTGACTATTAACTATTAATTTGCAGATATTATCAGGAACATCAATGATCCGGAACATCCTTTAACTTTAGAAGAACTGAATGTAGTTGAACAGAATCTCATTGAAGTAAAATATTTTTTTAAACAATATTGTACTATTGTATTTCAAAATTGCTTAAAACTCATCATTGCAGGTTGATGACAAGAGGAACAGAGTGGATGTAAAATTCACACCTACAATACCGCATTGCAGCATGGCTACTTTGATCGGTTTATCCATTCGTGTGCAATTGCTACGTGCCTTACCCTCTAGATTTAAGGTCAGTGTGGAAATTGCACCGGGTACTCACATCTCGGAGGCGGCAGTGAACAAGCAGCTTGCAGACAAAGAACGAGTAGCTGCAGCTTTAGAAAATTCTATGCTACTTGGCGTGATCAATCAGTGTTTGGCACCGAAAGATTAACAAATTGTATAAATTCCAACATTTTCATGTTCAACCTTCCATGGTCCAATCATGATTTTTTTTTACTTATTTCTTAGTTCAACTTCGATGCCATTATTATTTTTAAAGAGTTTTTGGGTTCTAAAAAATCTGAAAAAATCTTAAACTCTTTTAGCATTCAAGAATACAATTTTATTACGATTCGAAATGTTTTTCATTTTTTTTACACGTATCAAAAATTTGAGGCAGACTAATTCAAAATTGAAAATTTGCCTGAATCTTTTTCTTCAAATTCTCGGTTGAACCACAGAAGGTTAAAGTGACAGTTTGTATATAGTTTTGCTGTCATGTTTATATATTACAAAGTAATTTTTTAAGTTTAGTTTGTATAGTGAACGTAGAAAGAGTTTGCTGAAATTCTGTAAGAATCGATAGAATACAACTGATGTGAATAACGGATTTTAATTATAAGATTTAATATATATTTATAATATATAATTTAATATATTAAAAATACAAATATATTAAATTATGATATATATTATAAATAATATATTTGATATAGAAATATATCAATAATATTGATGTAAAACAATTCTTCGCTTTAAATTTAATTTGTACTTACTTTATAAATTTATTATGTATAGTTTACAAATATTAAACAGTGTTAATTAATGAAATTAATATAGATTTTAGAGATCCTAAATCGTTTCTGTTTCATTGAACTGATTTTTTTCTAATAATGAAATCTTTGTTAATTACATAGAATTACGAATCCTTTTTCACGATTAAAATTTACAAATTATTTGTTATTGACTATTTAAATAAATTTGAAAAATTAATTTTTATCTTTTATTTAATTACATTTTTGCTTTTTTCTCAGTTTTTAAAGTTTCTAAATTTTTTTTACTATCGATTTCCAAAAGGAATTCATAGAAACGCTGCTTGTTGTGCTTCAACACGTGATGAACGTCACGTGACTACTTGACCGAACATGGCGCCTCTGGTTGTCAGAGTGCAATGAATTTATAGGAATTTTCTGCTATTTTGCGTCTGACAGTTGACGAGAAAATGCCCGTTGATATTAATCGATTGACGGAAGGTTGGCTAGAACTAGAAAGTGACCCAGGTATGTTGTTAACTTTGAAATGTCTATCAATCATTTGTTAATGGAAATCTGATGTCCGGCTTAGAAAGTACTTTATGCTGTAAATTCGTAGCAATCAAAATTATAACACTTTCCACGACTATTCAGGTCTGTTCACGTTGCTCTTGGAAGACTTTGGTGTGAAGGGTGTCCAAGTGGAGGAGATCTATGATCTGCAAAAGTCTCTAGAAGGCCCGGTCTATGGCTTCATCTTCTTATTTCGGTGGATTGAAGAACGACGATCTAGGCGGAAGGTCGTGGAACAAGATGAGAGCTTTGTCAAGGACGAGGAGATTGTTAACAATATCTTCTTCGCCCAGCAGGTCTAGCACAGAGTTTCTACTGCTAGGTTGTCAAAAAAGTTCTAATTCATCCTTTGATTTTTACAAACCTAATTTATACAAAAACAATGACATTAGTTCTTAAAATAAAGGCCATTCAGTAACCATTTAGATCCTTAGACGTGAAGAACTCGTGATAAGCTACCTCAACTTGCTCAATCGTTGAATCATCCTTTGTATATAAAAACTAAGGAATGATTCAGAACTTTATTGATTGACAACTTAGTATATAAAAGATATATCTTTGTAATACAATATTATATAATTGTCGTAGGTTGTCCCCAACAGTTGCGCCACTCACGCACTGCTCTCAGTGCTATTAAATTGTCCGAATATCCACTTAGGCACGACTCTGTCACGATTGAAGATGCATACCTCTGGCATGTGTCCAGAGAACAAGGGTTGGGCGATCGGCAATACGCCAGAATTAGCTTGCGCGCACAACTCGCATGCAATGCCTCAGGCAAAGAGACGACAAGACAAGAACACTGGTGTTTCCACAGGTAGATTTACCGGCGAGGCTTTCCATTTTGTTAGCTACGTACCGATAAATGGTAGGCTGTTTGAGCTGGATGGCTTAAAACCCTATCCCATGGATCATGGACCATGGAAGGAACATGAAGAATGGACGGAACAATTTAGACGTGTCATAACTGATCGTTTAGGCATGGCAACTGGCGAACAGTTGCAAGATATCAGATTCAATTTGATGGCCGTGGTACCTGACAGACGTCTCGCTATTTCGCATAAATTAACGATGCTGAAGACCAACAGACAGATAGTCTTGGAAGCTTTGCAACAGTTGATGAAATTAAGTCATCAAGATGGCAACGTCGAGAAGAATTCGCATAAAGAGATTGATCCCGATAAAGAGAAGCAATATGAAAAAAAAAACAAGACCGAGGAAGAAAATGGATTGTCTAAGACGGAGATCGAAGAATCGCCCACGATTCCCACTATTAATGTTGAAAGAAATAACGATTCAGCGGTGGTTTTGGATGAATCGGTTTCTGGCATCGCATCTGGAAAAACCGAATCCACGTAAATAATAATCGAGTGTTTCATTCACATAACACACGTTGTTATCTCTAGTTTTACTACAATACTTTATTTGACTGAAGTTGAGAATAAGTAAGTGAAAATCGAGAAATATTCAATACAAATAAGCGAAGAAGGCCATATTTTGTTAAAGCGGAGGTTGATGTCTAATAATATTTTTGCGTGAATCTTACAATTTTCAGTTCAAGTAAACCACACGTTGATTATATTTGTTGGTCTTAAAAATATTATTAAACACCAACATTCGCTTTGACCAAATATAATCTTCGCTTATTTGTGTTGATAAAATTTAAGTTAATAAAATCATCGATTTTTTTGCTAATTTCAATTTTTTCTTTTTTATACTAAATATACAATACACAATATTGGAAAAATGTAAATGTATGAATATAATGCAAATAAT
Organism: Atta colombica; assembly: GCF_001594045.1. Lineage (NCBI taxonomy): Eukaryota > Metazoa > Arthropoda > Insecta > Hymenoptera > Formicidae > Atta > Atta colombica. Next base: position 162,793 of record NW_017259210.1, on the reverse strand, counting down.
TCTAACGATACAAATAAATCGGCGAGTCTAGTGTTAAATCTCGTAGGAGAGAATATAACAATTTGAAAGCTAAGCTTTGTTAGTTTTTTTCAATTAGAGAATATTCCGATATAATATATTTTATTTATTTATAACAAGTTCATAAAATTGTTCGGTGCTGCAGTTTCGTTGTAAGCGATTTATGTTTGATTTCAGTGGAATGGAGAAAGTGGTGATGTGCGCTCTGGATTATGCCACGCCGTTACGAATTCAAACTTCACCAGCTCACAGCTCGTCCAGTACAGATACATCATCAGAAATCGGATCGGCCTTCAACTCGCCCACTCAAGGTAAAAGAAAAAGAAAAAGTTACTTCACAGTCCATCGCACAGTCGTCTGATAGTGCACACCTTCTTGCTTTGGCAAAATATCAAGGCATTTGGACAGGTCATTCGGATTGATTTGATATCTTCGGAATCCGGCACATTGTAACAGATATAGTAATGAGAATCTGAAGCGGGATCTTTTATCTTACCAAGTTCTTGACACACTCTCTCCTCGGACTCTTCTTCATATATTGTACTTTTATCATCGGCATGAATATTCTCGAAGAATATTTCGTTCATAGGAAGCTTTACGTTGCTGTCGCACGTTTTCACACTCTCGATGTCGCAGATTCGTGAATACACATTGAAAGCCGTGTGTAGCGGACAAGAGTACTCCACTACGGTGGCAGTTTTTGGCTCACATGTGTAGTATCGATAACAATCGGTCTTATTCGGCAGACGGACGTTCCTCGTACACGTCACGACGCTAACGGTTCGTGGCGTTAATCGATGTGCCATGTTTTTGTACCGGTTGATCGTGAAATATTGTTTGTTTCCGAAATTATCGCTAATCCTTATTATGTTATTGTCAGAATCCAGCCTGTCGATTAGCAGCTCCAAAGCACTCACCGTTGAAACGGTGCTGTCTGTCGTTGCGACGATATTCATCTGAGGTTCATTGCTTCCCATCATCTCAGTTGGTTTGTCATTACTGTTATATAACTCAGTTCCTTCGGTATAGCTTTGCACGAGGTAATTCAACGATACGTTCTGTCTTTGATTATGAGACGCGAAGATAGTAATGGTCTGCGTTGGATTTATGGTTGTAGCGTCTTTTACAGGTATTGACAAAGAACTTGATATCGCGGCTGACAGCTCCTTGTAGACGTGCAATCGATTCATTAATTTGTTCAACCATTTGTAATGATTATCCACGATGTCCTTATATTCTTGCATCAAAGACAACGATAGTCCTTGGCTATTCGTGTACTTGTATAAATAATTCTCTTCCTTGTGATACGATGCGTTTCTCACACTTTTGTCGCTGTGCGTCATTTTGTCCAATTCTTCAAATTCGATCAAGGGATATGCGGTCATCGTCTCGGTCGTCGAGTCGTAAAAGTCATCGATCACATAGGACGAGTCAACTGTTTTGGAGAATTCTAAAGAATCCTCCGTATATCCTAGATAGCTGGTATCCATTAGATTGATTAGTTCGGATATCTCATGCTTCTTCGTTACAGGAGAGTCGGTTGAGAGTATATCGCATGTCCAGATATCACCAGGAATCACGCACATACGTAAATATGGTTGAAATACCTAAAATCGTATTTCAAACATTTGTTACCTTGATGAAAAAAAATATCTCATAACATTTTTAAGAATTTGTCGTATTTCAAATTTAGGGAGATTTTTCTGAAAAATACGTTAAATTTCTTAAGATTTTACAAATTTTCTTCAAAAATTAATGGAATGAGAAATATTATTCAATATATACAATATATTTCAGAACTCTCTTATATATAAAAAATTTTAGAAAAAAAAATATTTTCTCAGAATTTCTGAAGTATTTTAATTTGTACAAAAATTTTGAGAAATTTTCTAGAAAGTTATAAAAATCATATAGAAATTTTGAAAAATTTGGGATCCCACCGCATTAATTTTATGGAGAATTGGCTTAATAATAGGTAATTTTTAAACTGTAATGCATCAAAGGCATAAAATTTGTGCTCATTATCTTTTCCACATCATAGCTGTATTTAAAGTTTTTTGATAAAAAACAATGCTCTCCAGCAAAAAACAGTATAACGTGAATCATTACATTTTTTGTTGTTTGCCAATATTAAACAAAGATGGAATCAATCAATTTGTGTCTTGCTGGAAAGCGATAAAGATTATCCATTATTGAGATGTCTATGTATCTTTCTTGTATCTATGATATCTTTCGTTTACTACATAAGTTATGTTATATATGTGAAAATTAATTCATATCATCGAGACTCAATTTTCCATATAATTAGTGAAGGTCCTTTATAAAAGTTCTGAAAAATTATATGAATATTTCTATTCTAAGAAAAATTTCTTCGTCAGAGTAACAGTGCCATTAGAATTGGGAAGTCTCTCTGTTTGTTTTATTTGTTAACGCCAACGTTCTCACCAAGCCTGCGTTACACTTCGCTGGAACCCACACGTAACCGCCGCCCGGCAGATTCACGCAATTGTAGAAAATCGTGCAACTCGTTAGATGCGGCTTTTTTGATTCCGGACATCTCGAGGGACTCACCGGACAGATCAGGCTACACGCGAGAAGAACCGATACGAACCGCATCCCGTACCGCAACTGTTACAGACTGCAATTCGTGTGTCTGCCTTAAGACACTGTGTATCTTTCACACTCGTACATACAGTCATGCATCTCTGCGAGACATTTCGTTTCGCACCTTCCACGTACAGTTATTTGACCCGTCTGTTACAAATTGCCCATCTGCTAGTTTCTAGTTCAAATAAAATTTTGGAATGTTTTATGTATACAAAGCGGGAACCAGTTTTTAAATTATTAGCATTAACTTCGAATGACTAGAGGAAGATTTTTTAAAAATATCTTTGTATCTTCTAGCTTGGGGATGGAATTCTGGTCAGAGCAGCCCGACATCGACGAAGGATTTCAAAAAATTTGTGGTAATCAGAGTTGCTGGTGATGAGAAGAATGAGGCGGGTTTGAGTAAGTAGATTTATGCGATTCATACGATATTTGTCAATTATCTAACATCGAAATATTTTACTTCTACGCAGGTCGTTCTCTGGGAAATATCAATATAAACGGGAAAAGATTGGTTTCCGACAGTGGTCATTTGCATAAAAAGGTCTGTCTATCGGGTGAAGTCAGAATTCCTCACGCAAGAGTGAAAACCAGCAACGGCGACACAGTCACGGAGGAGAAGAAAGTTGAGAAAATCGATCCTAAACTGTGCTCCAAGTATCCAGAATTGTTTGAACCGCACACGTTCGCACCCAAGGATCTCTTGGCATTGCTGAAAAATTTGGAGCACGAGATCAGCGTGTGCGAGACCAGCTTGAAGGACGAAAACGACAAAAGAAATAAGTACAAGGTTGGTCTTATGCGTGTTACAAAGCGCTTGCTATTTTTAACAGCAAAGATTGCAGCCATAATAGCCATGATATCCCGTCCCATTTTTCACGCTTATAGATCATAATTTGTGCCTATAATTAATTGGTAAGCAAAATAAAATCAAGATTAATAAACAAGTGTAAGATATCAGGTTAGTAAAGAAATAAAATATTAAATTTATTCAAAACAATAATATAACACATTTCGACTCTATTTATAAAGAAAAGAGTATCCCTCTTATTTTGATGAGCTTTTAATATATTGTAATCTAGACTAAAATGAGGCACACATTTTTAGGGGGTGAAACATAAATTAGTTTCCTTTAAAGTGAATATCATCGAACTATAAAAAAAAAGTGAATATTATCGAACTATAAAAAACTGAAAAAACTTTTTCTAATAAAAGTTGAGACTACTTTATGATAATGATAAAAAAAATTCTCTTTAATAAAAAAATTTATTTGTAAAAAGGTAATTAAAATTTTTTTTCATCTTTACAACATATTAAGAAATAAATATCAAAAAAGGGATATTTTCCTGTTTCTTTTGTTAATCATCTGCAATCATGATAAAACGAAAAGATCAGACTTACTAATTGAAACATTAAAAATTAATTTAAACATAAATATATAAATAATTAATTGCTAATATTATCGACCACTTTATTCTTATGAAGTTAGAAATCATGTGAATCTTTCAGATCGATGATTGCCGGAGAACGCACAATTACGACGAATTCATTTGCACCTTCCTCTCGATGCTTGCTCAGCAAGGGAAACTAGCGGAGTTGGTCCAGCAACATTTAACGTTAAAGAAGCACTCTTCCGTTTCGGTGAATAGAGTTCACAGGTATATTTTCGCGTCTGATCGATGAATATTCAATTATTTATTTTGAATTCTTATAAAAAATTAATAGAAGTAATTGTTAAGTTGATCTGTTATATCAATTTCCTAAATTAATTACTTTACTGAAGTCGAATTTCAATGCATTTACAGATCATCGAAAAAATCAGATACCCGTCAGAACTCCTCACGCAGACGTCGTGGTAGAACAAAATGTAAAAAGCGAAAGTAATTTTTAACTAGCGTAGTTTTAAAGCTTAGGGCATTCCGTCTGTTAAGCATTATTTGGATTGTTATAATCCATGGGCATCCATGAAATCCTATAGAAACCACTTGATAGTTTTACAAAATCATGTAGAGGCCATATATCTATAACAGAGCGATTCTATCTAAATTATACGTGAATACTTCAGAGAGTGAATTTAGAGTCCGAAACAAGAAGCAAAAGTCACGCGAATGTAGCATTTTTTCTCCGAGTTAAAATAAATTAAAATATTTAAAATGTTTTTTCTATATTCATACGACTTTTTTTGCTCTCTGATTTCATATTTATTGTGCGGTATTAACGTTAAAAAATGCCCTGTATAATTTCTAAATATTATCTTTTCAGAATCAATGACTTATCGTTAGCTCGATATTTCTAGTTTTTTAGCAATGTATTTTTTAGATGATCATAGGAGTGATTTCAACTCAAATGCTATTACTTTTTATCATTCTGTACAAACTATTTTACAATGGCAAAGTATACATATATATATTTTTTATATTCTTTGTATAATCAGCTGTGTGGTGTTTAATTGTCTAAATATTTGTCTAGATATTTATGCTTACTTTT
>NW_017259210.1:155117-157581 GCF_001594045.1 Atta colombica | reverse complement strand
ATATGTATATATATATATATAATTTATTGTAAAAGCGTAACATGACATTTCTTTTTTGCCGAATTACTGAAGAGAAGAAGAAAGGGAAGCGCCAGGAAGTCAAAGAACTAGGAGAGGGGCTTTGTGTCAAAAACATTGAAAATATTTATTTATCGGTATTCATATACAAGTACACTACACGCGCTGTAGATATGTCCCTTAGAATCTAAATACTTACATCTCCGAGCAGCGCCGGAGAAAGGAGAACCAAGCTTATTCGATTGGAATTACGGCTGGTTTTTTTTTTAATTGTAAATCGGACGACGGGTCATCGATTCTCGCCTCTAAGTCGCTTTACCGTTAGTATAGTGCATAGGAACTGTAGTCGAAACGCGCGCGAAACGATTTCGCGGGGGCACAATTGAGGAGAGTAGAAGTGGAAGAGGGAAGAGGGAGCGGGGCAGAAAGGGAATAAGAGTGTCGTTCCTTCTCCGGCCGACGCTCCGGCGGTCCTCGTAACTGCTTTTTGGCAAAAAGGTGCGATTGTATATTTACAAATTGTTTGTAACGTGTCGACTCTCTCGCGATCGCATCGCATTATCGTGATCGTTTGAGGCGAGCGAGGCAAAAGTGCGAGTAATCGAGATTCTGTATGTGTGTGTGTTGTATTTGTATGTATGTATTTGGATTTATGTATTCTCAAAAATGTTTAAAGCGAATCTCACTCTGAAGAGTGAAATGTCACTCTTAAAACTATTGAAAATTGAGTCACTCTTTTTCAAGACTGATTCAGTTTTCACTCTTTAAGAGTGAGATTCCATTGCGAAGAATTTAGAGAGAGTGTGTTAAATCTGGAATCGTGTCGAGACCTCGTCGTTGATCGCGGAAATCGCGGGCACTCGTTAGTTAACAATAGAAGACAACGTATTTACACGGTGCAGCATCCCCATATCTTTCGCCGACCGCGGTCGAGAAACGCACATGACTTCGTCGTTACAAACAGGCACTCTCGGTATTTTACAGCGACGCGACTGCGATGTTGCTGGTAAACATCGTCCTTTAAAGGATATCGGAGCTCAGCGACGACGATTTGGAACGTTTTATTGCTATTTACGGTCGTATCTGAACGCGTTAATCAATGTCATTGATCTTACGTTTGCACTTTGTGCGCTCAGTCGAGTCCCTCTTTATAGAAATGTATCATATTATAATATTAGAAGGTGTAGTGATTAATTACTTATTAAGCACCGAGAACAATGTTTTTACTCAAAATAAATAAATAATCATTATTTTTCAGTAGATATTAATTGGATTTCTGTAAAGGCCTCGATGTCGACCGCGGAATTTACAAGCATACCGTATACAAAATATGGAACATTCACGCCCGAAGGAAATATCGAAAAAAAAGTATATGGGGAAGGTAATGACAAGACTGTACGAGAGGGATTCCAAAACTCCGCTGATCTTCCGGCTTCAATTTCCTCTTCGTCGTCGTCGCACGCTCCGCCGTATAATATAGGCAATTAATGTTCAATAAATAGAGATGCCTTTTCGCTATTAAACGACCCTTAGATGATCAATATATTATTGCAGAATGAGATATTGTACAATATTAGTTGTTTTCCATTTACCAAAACTCAAATAATTTGTGACATTATAACTCAGTTGTTGCACATTCCTTTTCATTTTGTGACAAGTGAGAGTCAATCGAGTTTTCATGTACAATCTGCACTTAGTTGTGTGTTTTACTGACAATGAGTTTTGTTAACTCACATTAGTGAGTTTATAAACTGTGTTGTTATGCGATAACTTTGTCATCAAAGTAAACAAGTAGTGACACATAACTTTAGACTCGATATCGCTTGTGTGAAAATGGAAAGCAACTATTATTGATCTATATTGAATCCGAGACTGTTTTGAATTATTTAAAGGATTCATAAATAATTTAGGCCTGTTCTTTTTAGTCGAGTTTTTTGCAGGGCATCTTTCCTCCTTTTTTTTTTCTAATGTGAAGAGAAATGAAAGAAAAATGAACCGTGCAAAAAGTTGAGCTAAAAAGAACAAAGCCACATACACAAAATAATTGAACAATAATAGTATCTAAGGGCCGTCTTTACGATTGTTCCCGGATTAACGTCGATTCGCGCCTCTATCGTTCTAGCATATCACATTGATAAAAACATATGGTTGATCGATTGGGGAACAATAATCAGCAAAATACCGCCAGTTCTTTCTTCACGTCGCCGACTTCGTTTCATTATCGTCGAATAGATATTTTACTTTCCTCATTCTCCCCTCGTGCTTTCGGGAAAAATCACATTTTGGTTCCGATCAGTGGACTTGATGATCCGGGCCGAAACACGATTTAAATTTCGACGGTTTTCTCATTGTTACACAATTAATCTCTCGCAACTACTAATCGGCGACGGCACAATCAAGCACTGCACGTGCGTTATAGCTCGTTTTTCAATGATATCGAAAAATA
>NW_017259210.1:149507-155017 GCF_001594045.1 Atta colombica | reverse complement strand
TATATATATATATATTTCTTGTAAGTATGCTATGTAAATATATATTACATACACCTATAGGCTCGCTTAATACTTCAATACGCGCTAAATTCCGCCTTCCGAGAGGACTTTCCGCGGCGATTGTATGTACATCCAAATTAGCGTTTCTCGTCCGGCGTTTTGTAACACAGATGCATTTTCGTTTTCTTTACATATACATATATACAGACACTCGCCACTACGCCGACCGTAGCGTTTGGATAGCAAAAGTATAAAAAAAGAAAGAAGATAACGGATAGTCGCGCAGAGATTGCGTGAAAATCTGGTATCGAGAAATATCGAAGAGACGTTGCCTCTCCATCAAATAAAGTCCGGATTGACCAATGTGATTCGAATCTGGCTGGAGGAAACGAAGAAGAATAAAAGAAGAAAGAAATCTAAGGACTCGCGAAGCTTCATCCAGGTTTTCGGCGCAGCTCTCGAAATGCGACAGAAGAGGCAATAAATAAAAAAAAAAAGCGAATTCGGAATGAACGTACTAGTGAACCGAATTTCTGAGGTTTCGAGCAAGGTAGACGTCGCTTCCGAAGGTTCCTGATATTCAAAAACAACTGTGTAGATCAATAACGAAGATTCGGTCGAGTTTTGGCGAATAAATAAATGAGGATGCAAATTAAAGCTACGCCTCGAAGCTCCATCACATGAGATCGCCAACGTGATGGCGAATAAGGAGAAAGATGACGGTGATGGTGACGAAGAGAAAATAAAAGGAAGAAGGAAGAAATAATCCCTGCTTCGTATGCGAGAAGGAATCGTATTATGAATATCCGATGGTAGTGAGATAGCCGGTTGCGCGACCAATCATCAATCGGGGGAGAAAACTCGCGTGTAATAACGCTCCGTTTAATACAGATCGCGGTGCCTTCGTTCATCTGATCGCGCCGATTACGCTCGGCCCAACTCGTCGCGATACGTCTGCCCGAATCGGCAAAGCTCTCTAGTTAACGATAATGGTAATAATAGAAGAACGATTAACCTACGGGAGTCTTATAATGTAACTTATAGCGCTACAAGGTATCGCATCGGCTCTTAACTCCTAACTCCACTTTGCTTCGGAACCCAAGAAAGAATAGTTTCACTGAAGGATCTAAAAGTTTAGCTAAATATAGATCTGAAAATCATTTTGTTGAACTATTAAATTAATCATGTATACTGAGAAAAATGTACTATAAATTTTAATATATATTTATTTAAATAGTGCCAACTGAACATTTACTTACGGTAAATAAACATTTAATCAATAAAAAAAGATTATTTAGTCAAATCAAATGGTTCTTGTATCATAAATAAATATATCTTTATATTTAATAAATATTTTGTTGGTGCTATTCAAACAAATGATTTGTAAAAATTTGGAATATTTTTTTCTGTGTAGGATGATCAAAATGATTACTATAGAATGCTAAATTTTTTAATAAAAATTCGCTCCAATAAAATCGTTCTTTCCGTGTGGAGAACGCCTTTAACCCTTCGACCGGTAGCTGTCGAGTCTACCTAAAGGCAGAACTCGTTTTCAAAACGGCATTTAAACGGTCTCTCGCGTATCACAATAAGTTATAAGTTTCATCGAAGAGGAACCCTCAGAGGTATAATCAACGGGTTGAAGAATTAAAGTTTTCCGTGGACGCAGCGAGACGGGAGCGTCTTGTTGCGTCTTCCAATTATCGATAACCTTCATGCAACGAGCAGATCAGATAGCGAGATCGGTAATCGCAAATCATTCACGAGAGACTCGCGAGTATTCTATTTTATTTCAAAGCGACCGCTACGGATCTGCTCCCGTTGCACCGGCACCGTGAAAGCTAACTTCGCACGCTCTTCATCCTTTAAATAATCGCGTGAATTTATAGAATCCTTTACGCTCGATTGCGAACACGATGTCCGGCTCAGTGATTAAACTCGATGGTCCAAGGCTCCGTTATCCTTCCCACGCGTCCTCCAGACGACGGGATCCACGTCCAATTCCCAGGAACCTCGGCATCCGGCCAGGGGAGGAGGACTCGCAGTGACCCGCAGAAAAAGGGGAATCATGTCCTTCACGGTCCGCTGACTGTGGCAGCGGAGTGACCCGTCACCAGGCCATCTGCCGCCGCGGCCGCAGGCCCTGTTGCGACGGGCTTACCAAGACGGAATATCGATTGCAGAGATGCGACCTCGGACGCGAGGCGGTCCAACTTCATCTTCACCTCTCGATCGCTCTCCGAAACCGTGGTGACAGTCGGACCGGTCCACTCGGCGCCCAATGAGATGCCGGAGTCGCGCTCATCGCTGGAACCCTCGTCCCAAGGTGGCGATGCTCGCGGTCCAGGTTCCTGCTTGATGCCCTGAAGCGCGAGTAGAGCACTCGCGGCGTCTTTGTCGCCGATGCGCGACTTGTGCCTGAGTTTGTGGGGCAGACTGTTGTTGGCAGCCGGGTTATTCTGAGAGCCTACAACCATCTGGGGACCGGCCTCGTCGCCGCTACCGGACGACAGCTCGAACGGTGATTGCGCCCGGCGGCCGCGCGACGACAGGTTCAGCGCGCTCGTAGTGTCCAAGTGGTGCATCGCTGGGTGCGAGTACGGATATTGGAAGCTCTCGGTCTCCGGGTAAGCGGTCGTCTCGGGAACGTAGAGCTGGGCTGGCGATCTGGGCGAACGGGCACCGCTCACTGGCTGATGGATCACCGACGTGTGCACCGGGCTGGGAGTGCGCGCGTAAAGAAGCGCCGCCGATGGAGGTATCTTCGCACGCTTCACGCTGATCGTCGGCTCCGTGGGCAGCGCGGCCAACACGTGTTCGGTGCTGATGACGGACTCACCGCAGATGCCGAACTTGTCGCGTATCGCCTCCAACTGCGCCTTGAGGATATGGTTCTCCTTGCTGAGCTCCATCACCCGCTGCTCCAGGACCATGTCGTTGAAACGGCGCTTCTCACGTGACCGCTTGGCAGCCTCGTTGTTGCGTCTGCGACGGTCCCAGTAGCTGTCATCCTTCTTGTTGTCGGGGATGAACTCGCGCTGCTTACGCTGTGAGAATAGCTCCTTTCGTAGGTCGAAATTGGACGGGAAGTTTTCGGGATGCGTCGTTACCTGCGCCGCATCATGATGAAGATGCTGCTGCTGCTGCTGCTGCTGCTGTTGCTGCTGCTGCTGCTGCTGCTGCGGTTGCGGCTGCTGGGCTTGGTGGTGGTGGTGATGGTGCGGTTGGGGCTGCTGCTGCTGTTGCTGCGGTGGTCCTTGCTGTTGCGGTTGGTGCTGATGTTGCTGCTGAATCGCAGATGGAGGTCCGCCGTGATGGCCGGGATGCGTAAGGGGCACCGTGAGGGGTCCGTGGGCGTCGTGGGGCCCGCCGTGGGGCGCACCGTGACCACCACTATGGGCCATTGTGTGCGTGGCCGGCATGTTGCTGTTCAGACACGCGGTCTCACCATTGATGGGCGATCCACTTTGGCGGGAGACAAACTCTGCCACCATAATTTGTCTTCTTAGTACATCTGGAATGAAAAGGGTCGGTTGATCAGTTAATCGAGCGAGATGGAGATATCGCCGCGCGTGGGATTTTTAATTCGTAGGTCAACTCGCGTACGCGACGCGTTTATTAGTGGCAATGATGAAACTTGTATGGTGTGCCAAACGATGATAATACATATGTCAGAGAAAGAGAGAGAGAAAGAGAAAGAGAGAGGACTGGTTACGTATCGTTGTGCATGTCAATTAGAAGGGAAGGCTATCATTGTTGATTGAAAGGCTTGTTACCAAACTATCATTGGATTCAGGTTTGAAAATGGAAATTAGGGACTAGAAAAAAACTTTAAAATTATCTATAGAAAACAATTTTTCTAAGGAACGTAAAAAATTCTATCTGCTCCACTTTCTTCTCTTTTAGAAATCCAATACTAATTTATTATTGAAAAACAGTAATTTTTTATTTATTACATTTGTTATTTAAAGCACTAAAAGTGTTGAACTTTTAATATAATCAAAACAAGTAATGAATGACTTTCTTTTTCAGTATTTCTGTAAAGATTTACATTTTACGTTACTATCGACATATTATTATTTGATTATCTTAATGTCGACTGGATTTTCCGCGATTCAAGGAAGCGTGTAATTTCCATTATTTTCAAATTACTTCGAAAATAAACTCTTTTCGACTAAATCAGAAGGAAAATTGTTATTCATCGAATCCCTTCTATTTCTTCTCAGTTTTAATAAGACGAAGCTGATTTGTGCAGCCATTTCTGACGACGATAGAGAAAGAGAGAGAGAGAGAGAGAGAGAGAGAGAGAGAGAGAGAGAGAGAGAGAGAGAATAACTAAAGATAAAAAATTCTGAGAGATTGAGGAACACTCGCATTGCCAACGGACGCACTTCTCTCGTCCAAAGTTGCAAAACAGCCTTGAGTAAGGTCGCGTTCGTCAAGGTCGAAGGTGCCAGTGAACCCGAGTCGTTCGCTTCACTTCCAAACTGTCTTTTAATGAAAGAAAAAAAATACCTACGTTAATTCTTACACAACGATCGATATTCTATAAAACTGGACCTCCTTGATTTTTATGATCTACGTCGATTTTACTCAAAGAAGTCAAAGAAGAAGATAAAGTTGTCTGTCGGTCAATCAGCCAATTAATGGCTGCTTCTTCGAAATAATATTCTTCAAATTTTGACAACAGGGATAACCGTGACGCCAGCTCATATAATTAGGTTGTCCACATCATCGATGATTATCGGTTTGCGATGAAGTGAAGTCACGAGGTGGGAACGAGCGCGTCGCCTCGCGCGATCGCGCGTTTATTTTTAACTCGCGATCGTAGATGAAAATACTCCGGCCGACGCGGCGCATCGCCTTCGCGTATCGTACGTAACGTAAGTCTTAATCCGAACGGCCGGCGGAAATGGTTACGCAACCGCGCACGTGCGTTTACCGCTCCACGTGTTCGGGATGTCGCGTCGTCGCAACGACGGAAAACACGTACGTTTGCCTGACCTTCGATATTTCTTGTACAAGTCCCGGTGCGGCTCGAAGCTATTAGCGTTAATGTATTAATTACGATTGCGAAGATACAAGAAAAATGTCCTTTTTTTTCCTGCGCGTGTCTTTCCTCTCTCCCTCTTAGATTACAAATTGTCGTCGATCGGAAAAAATCACGGAGTGATAAGCTGACTGTACGATTTAAGAACGATTTTGCTGAAGTGTTTAAAAATGTAACAAAATACAAATCTGAAAATGTAAATACTTAAGTTGTTAATTTCTTATAGAATGTTAAAACTTTCGACAGCATTATCATTAAGTTACAAAAAGCAGTACAAAGCAGTATAAGTGTTTAAGATCTACATAATTATTTTATGATCTAACAAAAATTATTTTCAGATCTGTATCTGCATGAAAAGAACGATTCTGTTGAATATCTAAAAATTTAACTAGAGATACAAATTTGAAAATAATTTTGAATCACCCAAATAATTCTGTAGGAAACTCAAGATTCACTACGA
>NW_017259210.1:139489-149407 GCF_001594045.1 Atta colombica | reverse complement strand
TATATATATATATATACACACACATAATTATTTTAAGATTAGCTAAATTTTTCTAAAAATAATTTCGTTGAAATCCATCAAAATAATTATGTAGAACGCTTGAACTCTTGTTTTCTTTTGCAGCTTGATAATACTGTCAAAGTTTTAACATTCTAATTATCAATTTAGCGTCCTACATACAATAATTATTTCCAGATCCGTATCTTGTAAAATTTTTAGATACTTCAGCAATCGCTTCCATGATAATGTATAAAAAATCCACTTTTAGACGAGATAGAAGTGTTGTTATATAAATTGACGTGTTCCACGTGCGGAAATATTTTAGTCGTCTCAATAGATATCTATATTGAGAGTCAACTACCGATAATTAATCGCATGAGCTCCACTTCGTAAAAATACTAAAAACACAGTTCGAACCACGAATTGTCCGAAAATTTGTACAGTGATGTCACAAAGGTCCATCAATGAAGAATGAAAAGCAAGAATTTTATTTCATCATCTTAAGGAAAGAATTCTGCGTGAAGTATGAAAAATCTACTTGTTTTCTTGCTTCACAGAAATCCAGGATTAAGTAAATTAATGTTTTTTTTAAACTAAACTAAGTTAATGGCTTATAAAATTAATAAAATTAAATTGAAAGTTGAAGGAATAAAGAATTAATTTAATAAAAGTTAAGTTAAGATTAAATTATTAACTTAAGTTTAAAAAAAAGTTAATTTTGAAAAAAATTATTTTTGAGATTAGAATGTCCTAATTTTTCTTAAAATGAAATTACTTTAAATAATTTTTATAAATATAGATTATTAGGCAAATCCACAGTATCCACAGTAAATTACTTATATATAATAAGAGTCATACTATTGTATAAGGTGTTTTTGTCAAAATCTTGCGAGAGAGAAGGTATATACTATGTATGTGTGTTTTTATTTCTCTTTTTTTAATCTTTATCTAACTTTCTTTAACTTCTGAAACGACTGTTCATGCATGATTACATGGACTAGATATTTGTTACAAAAAGTATATGTAAAAATTTGACATTTTTGAAAGAAAATGGGTGAATGTGCAACTCTGTTTTACAATAATTCTTCATGTTGCTGAAATATAACGTTTGTGATATCTAAAATTAGTGATTCAAATATAAGCGAGAATTGACAAAATCTAGCGAGTCAATAAAAATTATCGTATGGTGTGATTGTCTCTTATTATAGAGTCTCTCATCATAAAATCATTGAAGTTTTTCTAAATTAATTCTCTAATTAATTTAAGACTTTATAGAAAAAAAATATTAGCATTAAGAGAGATAGAAAAAATTTTCAATTAAAAAAAGTTAATAAATTACAGTTTAAAATTTAATTAAGTTAAAAATTAATTTAAAATTAACTAAGTTAAGTTAAAAGTTTTAAAACTTTTAACGTTTCAACTAGTTAGTATCCAACCCTAGAAATCTAATACCAACTAATTACTGAAGGACAGTAATTAATTATTTATTTTAAATATTGAAAGCACTGTTTAATACTTTTAGTATCCAAATAAGTAATGAATTAAATTGGCCAGTATCGGATTTCAGTAAGAGTTTACTTTACATTACAACATGTATTTTACATAAGCAGATATCTCATCATCAGTCGGACAGTTTTCTATCCGCTTCGTAATTCTCTGTATACCGGATTTTTTCTACTGACAATCAGTCATACATGCGCGTTACGCTCAAATCATAGTCGAAACGCAGGAAATAAGAACTTGGCAGTAAAACGGCGCTCGCGCGCACGTTGTTACGCAACTATTGATGAACTTTAGCTCCCGCAGCAATACAAATGATAAAGCACTTCGCGTGACGGATGTATTAATGACGCGTGTTATGTAAGCCGTTCGCGTGCGTTCATTTCCGCGGAAGCGCTCCGCTCGTCGTAAAACGCGCGCGGCGCGTTAATGAAAGTCGAGCCTCCGACTCTTGCCGTAGAGCGATAGAGAGAGGAGATTTACTCTCCCAGATCTCTCGCCGCGGCACACTCGCCTTACGGAAATCTAATACTGGCCTATCTAATATGAAAGACAGTTATTGATTACTTTTTAACCCTCTACGAACTACGTAAACTACATCTCACATAAGTTCTAAACCTTGTTTTGTTTGAAGTTACAACATAAAAATGAGGCTTCCGCCTTATGGCGACTGATAGAGGAAGTTCAAGGTTTTTTTTCATTTACAATTCAGAACCTAATCGTATAAATTGCACAATCGTCCAAAAATTTTCGTTTCCAAATGACCCGTTCCTACAATCGGGGTTAATTATATTAAAAGTATGGATGTTCAGTGCTTTTAGTATTTCAAATAAATAATTAATTACTATACTTTTTTTGCTGAATATCTAAGAATTTAAGTGGATGTATCTAAAAATAAATTTTGTTCGATTATTAAAATAATTATATAGGACGCTCAAACCTTCCTAGAGTATTAATACAATAATAAAGGGCTCTAAATAATAATAAACGATTTACATTGATGTAAGTTTACAGAGTATTAAAGAGCCAACCGCAGAATTTGCGTACAATTATTTTATATATCTTAATGATAATTACATTGAATTTGATATTCAATTTGAGTGACTTCATCTTCTTCTGAGGAGGACTCGAATACAACCGAAACATGTCAGGATTTCGAATTTAAGAGAATAGGTTTGAATATCAAATTCATGTAATTATCATTAATCATTCTATGGTTGGTTCTTTAATATCCTGTAAACTTATATCATTGTAATTGTTCCTAGAATATTAAAATTTGTTGAAGATTATCCTAAAGATGTCTTAAGGCGTTCCATCCAGAAGACGTTTCCAGAAAAAAAATGTAGATATGTGAAAAAGAAAGCATTTATTGCGCTCGTTAACGTTCATTTAACAATCGCGAGCAAACAACAATTCGACATGGCACGACTCCGATGAATTTACTGATCGATAGAGCAAAATGTGCGCCAAAGCGAAGATCATCTCGAAGACTCGAGACAACACGATTTCTGACGATGAAAGATTTCTAGAACCCTAATATGGAAATCGGACAACTCACACCGGCGTGACACGCGCTCGTTATTTAATATGGCGTTACACAACTCGCCTGTTTTTTTCAGGAGTTCGGGAGTGACTCATTAATTCTATGATTCTATCGCTCAACTTTACGTCGAATAATTCGTGCTCGCGAAACACGAGGAGAAGCAGCAATAAACACCGCGTGTTATGCGTCACGCCGGGAAATAAAACAGTTAAGAACATAATTCGGAATCTCCTCGAGATGACGATGCATTATGTATATTTCGCGTTTCCCGCGAAACAAGAAGTTTCGATTATCGTATCATTTTTGGCAGAGTCATCGCGCTATGCGTCACGTTGTGGAGAAATAGAACAGTCGAGGATGTAATTCTTTCTTCGAAGTAATGATGTATCATTTTTATATTTCGCGTTTTCCGCAAATCGTTTTGATTACGCCGGTCGACAAGTGATTTTGTTAAATGGAAAATTTTAATTTTAATTCTTATATAAGTATATATAAGTATATTTTTTATGATTGACTGAAAGAATTAGAATTTATCCTAAGATTCCAAGTTTTTGTAATCGATAAAGTTCTTTTTAAAAATTATTGTATAAATTAATTCTTTTAAGTAATAATAAATTTTAATATTTTTTTGTTAACAACGGCTTGTTGTGTATGAGGTCTTTTTTTAAAATGATTTATTTTCGAAGCCTTTTATTATAGAAAATCATGTTAAATAGAAAATTATGTTAAATTCAGTAGCTATTCTCTATCATTTATATCTAATAATAAGCAGAAAAGATAAATAGAGGAATTCTTTAATATATTCAAAACCCTATTCTCCTCATTTTGAGAAAAGAATTTTTCAGAATGAAAAATCACAAAAAATACTGTAAAAGATACTTTACAAGATTAATTTAATACGAGATAAACGATAAAGAATTTTGTCGAGCAGCTTTATCGTATCATTTTCGGTGGCATTATTGCGGCCATCCTGATTCGCGCTCGTGGAATCTCGCTCTGTTGAAGGATGTGGAAGTTTATTGAACGTTCTCCTGGCGAGCCGCATTGCCGGTGCATTACGACACACGATTCGCAATCGGCTTTTGAAAGCCGAGGTGGTCGATCGGTTTCCTCGATATATCAGAGTGCGCGACACGGGCAATGAATTATCAAACACGAAATACCTGTCGAAATTGAGCAACCTCTTGGAATTCCAGCCGCCCAATTACGAGTTTCGCGTGACTCATGTTATCCTTCGTCCAATCCGATTTGCCGATTTTTCCGTCTCGGAAGTCGCCCACGCAAATCACGAGGCTCGTTTTGAATGGAATCATATTATCCGGCATTATCGAAATAATAACAGCCTATTTTTTATCGCTCCACCGGACTGTATTAAAATATTTTTCCTCGCTTTCGCCAAATTTCAGAAATACAGAAAAAAGAAGACTTCTACTGAAGTATTTAAAAATTTAACTATACGGAGAAATATATTTGGTTGAATTAACCGGAATTCTGATGAAAAATGAACGATCCAGAATTGTGTAAAATGTACAGATAAAAGTCTGAAAATCATTTTGTTGGACTGTCAAAATATTTATATAGGTCACTTTAGTTGGTTGCTAGAATGTCAAAACATTTCTCATCACGCTTGAGTTTCCTACGTCAATTATTCTATTGGCTCAACAAAATTATTTTTTAATTATTTTTCAATCTGTATTCATCTAAATTGTTAGATATCATTTAGGAAAATCATTCTTTTTATGCGCCTTTTTTTATTTGCTCTCTTTCTCAATCTGGAACAATTAAAACAACTACTTGTAGCCAACTTACCTGTATTTCATAGAATAAAATCTACAAAAAACGGTTTTACTAAAGGAAAATTCAGATGTAAAAGAGAGATACAGATAAAAATAATTTTATTGGACTATTAAAATAATTATTTAGGTTGTTCTAATTGTTTATTAGAATGTTGAAACTTTTTGCAATATTACTTATCATACTTCAATATATAAAATTGTTTTAATGGTCAAACAAAGTTATTTTCAGCACATATCTAGTTAAATTTTGTTAAACACTTCAGTAAAACCATTATTTACGCGCATGTATCTATTTTATTTAAAATATAACGAATGTACACTAATTAATTCAACCACAAAGAACACATTTGTACGGACAGAGCAATTTTGCTAAAGTTAAAGTATCTAAAAATAATTCCATTGAACTCTTATAAATATTTTTACAAAACTCTTATCAATACGTTGTTACAAAACTCGATAATTTTGTTATCGAAATAATTAATAAGACATTCAAATTGGTTACTAAAACGTCAAAATTTTTTACGACATTGTTCATCATACTTGAGTTTCCTGTATAATTATTTTGATGCTTCAAAATTATTTTCCGATCTATTTAAATTTTTATGTTTTAGCAAAATGTAAAATATAAAATTTAAGTATATAAAATATAATAAAAGATGTAATCCGCTCAATATATTGTAAACACAAAAATTAAAAGAGTAGGTCAAAAAACGAGCAAATAAAAGATTTTAATTTAAACTAGTATATCATTTCACATTAATTCACAATTAACTAGTATTCAATGTAAAAAACCATGGAACATTGCGACTAAGTCTTTCAACCAATTAAAAATAACATAAAGACTTGATATAGTTGGAACTTGATATAGTTCCATCTTTTATTCGCTCGTATTTACTCTTTCGCCCTATTTACTCTTTTAATGTTAGTGTATAAAATTTAAAGTTTTAGCAAAATCATTCTTTCCGTGGAATACAATTCCGGCCATCGAGCGCGCGTCGTTTAAAAGGAAATCGGGCGGCAACGTGATAGAGAAATAATGTCAAGTCTCCGAGGAAAGAATACTTCTATCTTACGTACTCATTACCTTACGTACAAAAGAATGACTCGGAGGACTCGAGAGCAGCACGTATAAGCTCCGCTCGCTGATATCGCAACTTTGTGAAATCCCGATGGACGTGTTCCAAAAACTCGCGGATTTCCGCCCACGGCGGACGACCTCCCGCGACACGGCGCTCTCTTCTGCGCTTTGAAATTAGCTCGAAATTATTTCGGTTACTCGTAAATTGCTCTATGATCTCGCGATCTATTTCCGAAGTCTTGCGATTCACGCGAGTAATTTCAGCTGAAACGTCGTATGCGCGGCGACCCGCGAAGTAGGACTTCGTGGATTTCACGAATTCCGGAAGCGGCCGGGACTTATTTGCATCGACCTCTCCAATCAAACGCGTAAACAACATTGTTGATCGGCGGCGCAGGCTGCAACGCGTACTCATCGAGTACGTCGTTGGCTGATATAATACAATTCCGACGCAGATCGCGCAAACAACCATGACCGCGATAGATCGCAGTTTCGTGACGCACGCGGAAACAACACCGCGCTTTGCCGCGTGACGTACGCCACGTGTTACGGCCGGGGAATCACGTTCCGTTCTTCCGCTTACGACAGTAAGTGGAATAATCGGCGAATTCGATCGAGGGACGGATCACGTTTCCCCGAGGCATCCTTTCCTTCTCGTGCTCGAACGCTCACCAATGCGTTCATCTCGTCTCGCAAATCTATGCTTCCTAGTAATCAACCTTTTACCTGTTGTCGTTCTTGTTTTCTGTCACGTATCTTATTTATCTACTACTTGTAAACACTTGCAATAAAGTTACTATTTTGTAACTTAATGAAAGTTCTCTCCATTATCTTGTGAAATCTCACTCCAAAAGACTGAAAATGGAGCCAATCTTTGAAAAAGAGTGGAAATATTTTTATTTTCGAAATTTGTACTCTTTTGAAGTGAGATTCACTCCAAAGAAATGAAATCGCATTTCTCTTTTTCTGGAATCTCACTCCAACAGTTTGAGTCCTACATAATTATTTTGATAGTCCAGCGAAATTCTTTTCAGATCTGTATCTATAGTTTTTTAGATGTCCTTTCTGTCCTTTCCGAACGATTTGATTAAAATCCTACGAGAGAGAAAACTTATTTAAAAATCAAAGTTTTCCAGAAAATAAGTTTGAAATGGTTTTGAACCGTTAAAATTTTCTGATATTAATTTTAAAGTGCAAGTTTGGTATAATAATTGATTATAGAGGAATAAAAGTATGTTCTCTTAAAATACGTTCCTTTTTCTTGTTTCTTTATGTTTCTGTTATTTTTTTATAACTAAAAAATTGACAATTTTTGAGTCGTCTTATAGCGAATAAGCGATATATATTTATTTCCTATTTATATACTATCTCACTAATTTATTATTTACCGTCTCACTTTAATCTTAATTAAGGTTGCACAGTGAGAGTTTAAGTTAAAGGTGCACGTAGATAGTATAGGTAAACACATAAACATCAGGAAACAGTATACGCCTTTATCTCTCGCAGGATTTTGAGGAAGTTGCTTTTAGACTTTTAAAGAAGTTCTCGAGTGAGACTCTGGACAGACTGTAAGTTCGTATAAAATACGATGTTTATCTTATCTGCAAACGAAATAATTCCCGAGAAGAAGCACTGACATCACTTATCGAAATTAAACCAGCAATAAAGAATGAACATTATTAAACGTTTCCAACGTCATTCCTCCCACTCTTTCCGTCTCTCTCTCCTTTTTTTTCTTATCCATGAGCCATGATTCTACGATTATGAAAGAATTGCGTCACGCGTAGATCAACGAAGACAGACGTAAAGACGCATAAAGACGCATTCTGATATTCATATCGAGGTACAGTCTTTAGACACAGATTGACGTGACGTCAACGTGCACGAGCGTTATTCTGTTATTTTTATCGACTAATGCAGGTGCCTTCCGTGGAAATAAATGCTCATAAGATTCTAACGAGTGGAACTAAATGGAAGCCGTTACGCAATCAGCATCGATCGCTGCCACTTTCGTATATTATTATTCCGGTTGGCGCATCGCTCAATTAATCGACCAATTCTAGATTCCATAATAAGCTTTGCGTGCGTCGTTCATGTATAGACTATTCCCCCTTTTCCTCTGTATTCTCCTACTTTTCATTCGCGTATAAATGCGAGAGGAGATGCGCGATGATTCCATGCGTTTTCCGCGGATGAAAAGCGTCATCGAGGACGACAAATGAGGTTGAATCATCAAATGATCAAATGATCTCGTTTTTCTCGCCGAATCATCGTCACGTACGTTACGTGGCACAGCAGATTTTTCGTCGAAACGTTGCGCAATTCCGCCGCAACTCAGAATCAATTGCGACACGTACCATTTGCTGCAGATTCGCTGTATAACCTCTGTTCCGAAAAATCATCGTTGACGTTACTCGCACTTTAAAAAATATAATATGAGTGCATTCAGAAAAATGGTCCGGTTGAATTAAATAAGAATTCTGATGGAAAATGGACGAGTCAGAATTTTCTTAGAATTCTAGTAGATTTTATCAGAAATATTGTGTCAAACGGAATTCCGGTTATCTCACCTAGAATTTTAAATTTACGATTTAACATCCGGTTGTCTGTATAATTCTTACCATGTTGATAACATCAATATATGGATTTAAAATCTTTGTTTATATCAATATCATCAAGGTGTGGATTTAAAATCCATATTGAATTTTTTTTTGTCATTATAATCAAATAAGTAAATAGTAAGCAAATGCTAAGAAAATGCACAGTTGAAAATTGTACAAATTCACAAAGAAATATGATTTGACACGGAGAACCTTGATCGCTTACCTTTTTCACTTACGCGTGGTTAAGAAAATAATTATATTCATCATGTAATGGCAATTCTTTCGAAAGATTTTTTAAATTTTATTTACAACACATTCAAATGTTGATATTAATATTAAAAATTATCATAGATAGAATTTTTTCATAGTTGATAAAAGTTATTCCTATGACATCATATATTGCAGTGATAAAAACAAAGGTCTTAATCATAATTGCTTCGTTGCAATCACGTTATAATCGCAATTCGTTATAATCACAAATATCAAACATTCTTCTCTCACGAAGCACTTCCGTAGATTTAACAATCGACATTATCTACATGTTATTCTCGTTCTACCTTAATCTCTGCTGTAGTTTTAGAAAAAAGCCAGGAGGCTCTTCCGGATGGAGCAAGATCGAAAAGGCCCGGGAAAAATCAAATCAGATCAGTCACTCGGAATCACGCGCGCTATTAATAATTCATCCGTGTTGTCGTCGCCGTCGTCGTTGTTGTTTGCACCGGAGGAAACGTCGTAGCCAACTGCGTGGTAATTCCTCTGTTAATTTCTCCGAGCATGCGTCTCCTCTGCAGTATCTCTCCCCGCCCGTTATCAATCGGCATTTCCGAAGAAATCTTATCTCCTCTCCCCTTTCCCGGCCGGTATCACCTAATTTTCCGGGAACGACGAGAGAGGAGAGAGAGAAAAACAGTGGACGTGTAGATAGAGCGTGTGTGTTGTTCGTAACACGCGGGCACGTGTTCCACCCGCGCGTTGCGCAATGCGGCTGCACGTGGCCAGCTGCTGCGTGCACAAGCGTCGCATTTGCGACTCTTAAAGCTTAAATACAACAGGCCGCAGGGAATAACGAGCTCCAATCAGAGCTCTGGGATATAACATCGAACTTACACACCAGAGTCTGATTCGAGACGACTCGTTATTCATTGTTGTCTATGCCTGTGCCTATTGTGTTTAAGCCTTTACGTTCCTTCCGGGAACATCGTCGGGGATTAATGCGTAGCGCGAAACCGCGCGTTCCATTCCGCGGAACTGTTTGGCGCCTCGACGCCCGTCTCCGGGAATGCGGCGGGACTTTCCGCATTGCGGCAACGATCGAAAAAATACTCCCGTACTGCTGTAATTATTATGCGTACTCTGTCCTGTAAGTTATGTAATAGTTGTAAACACAAATATGCCAAG
>NW_017259210.1:127213-139389 GCF_001594045.1 Atta colombica | reverse complement strand
TAATTTTACAGCAAATGACAAATAAAAATATCTTAAATATTTATTAAATATCAAAATATATTTATATATTTTGTATGAAAAACATTAATTTGATTTAACAATCACTTCTTTTTATTAAGCAAATATTTATTTATTACAAGTAAATATTTAGTTGGCAGTATTCAAATAAATATTTGTTTAAAATTTAGGCTATTTTTTTCTCTGTATAAATCAATTTTTGAGCTAAAACTTTAAGTAACGATTAATAAGATGCTTAATATTTTTACAAAGCTGTATATACAATAATACACAAAAATGGGAAATTATTCGACGGATGTTTTGACATCCACGGGACAGAAATGACTTGTTGCAATTTTGTGAACAACGTTTATGAAATCGGTATCGCAGTTTAGAATACGAAGCAATTAACGACGTATTATGTTGCCCGATGAGTAATAATTAGCGTGATATCACGCCGTATCTCGATTAAGTCATCCGTTGACCCGGTGCCAGCGCTTATTTTTTTCCTCTTGACGCGCTCGTTCGAGGAAGCTGCTTACAATATACATACGTACTCTCACCCGTGTATATATCTTCCCGGAAATTTATTTACATTATTTCCCGGCCATCGCCGGAAAATCTCGGGGCGGAAGTCTAAAATTATTATGTCTACGAGAAAATAACACTCCACACACGCAACAATCACAAACGATTCTACGGAATCACAAAGCTCCTACAGAATGATATAAGAAACGAGAATGTCGTGTAGTGAACGAGCTAAACAATTTTTAATTGAGAAATTTGTAAAATTCGCAAAAAAAGATAGCAAAAAAAAAATAGATGTTAAGGTTTCCTCTAGTACATTTTATTTGAGGAACGTTCCGGACATCCTTAGAACATCCTAGAAATATTCTCCAGACATCTTTGGGACATCCTTTGGAAATCTATGTGAATTCGACCGTTTGTGATCTTCTTCTTATTTATGTAAGAAAATTCGACTGAATCAACAGGAAAGAAGCGGATATATAAAATATTCGAAGAACATTCTGTGAATATCTCTGGAACATCCCGGAAATATTCTCCAGATATCTTCTAGGAACATCCCTCGGAAATCTGTTTTGACCAATTACGGCTTTCTTTGCTTATTTATGTAAAAAATTCTGACTGAATCGACAGAAAAGAAGCGGATACGTAAAATATATTCTAAATAAATCGGATACGCGCGCACACTTGTGTCGATTTGGGGAGGAGGAGAGGAAGCGCAACCGTCCGCCGGATATTATTACTTGCGAAACGCACGTTTGAGAAAAACCGCTGAATAGGATGCGCCCGAAAATAGTCCGGGTACGACGAACTTAAGCTTAAGCGCCCGCGCGCAACTGATACACATAAAGGCATGTGCACAATGCCGGAGGCCACCCGACACCACCGCGCTTGGCCGTGGCTACGTGTTACGATTGCGGTCAGCGCTCACGTAACAGCGAGCCAACTGATACCGTTATCGGCCTTTGCCGAGGCATTTCGAACCGGTCTCCGATTTCGTTTCCCGCTCATTATGCAACCGGCCTGCGTGATAACGCATACTTTGCGTCGACGCGATCATCAAATGGAACAAAAAAGGAACATTTTATGACGCATAGCCCGGTTGCATCTCTCCCCCCCCCCCCCTCTCTCTCTCTCTCTTTCTTCACGCGATCGTAGATTATCGAAGGGGAGGAGGAGAGGAATTGAGGATGATTATAATCGCGAGCGGCGTGTCCAAGATTCCTGGCTGTCTGGTCGATAAGAAGTTCCGGAAAAACGAATGAGCTGGGAGCTTGTTTGTCATCAACGCATGAATAATGGCAGATTGATCGGTGACACCCGGTACATTCGTATTATAGTCGCGTAACAGAGGCACACTTTGTCGTTACGTAATCATGCGCGTCACGCGGCCGCGGCCGGCTTGATTCGATTCGGTGCGGCGGGCGGGAGCGGGAAAGGCCAGGCAGAAGCGAGACCGAATTACACGAGAAGAGCGCGTGTGTAAGTACACATAAAAAAAATATCGTTCTATTGTGAAGAAAAGTGATTGCTCAATTTGCTTTCTTCCTTTTGAATAACTCACTTATCTGAGACAAAGAATATATTTTCTTCATGACTTAAAATATACTTATAAATTCTAGGAAAACTCGAATTTTGTACTCGAAACAAGAATTTCTTTTGAAGAATATTATTATAAAATTAATTAATTGCATTTTACAATTAGGAATTAAGATTAATTAATTGTAAGATTCAGAATATATTTTAAATAAATTTAATGCTTGTGGTGAATTTATGACATTTCAGGATATACAAATTTTTGAAATACTTGGAACAAGCAATTGTTACTTGCACGATATGTATTTTTCTGTTTATTTAGGCTGTCAGAAGATTTGTCATGTTTGCTAAATATATGTTTAGGTGTTGAAAAGAAGTGAGAAGGTTTTAAGAGCCAAGCGCAAGTAACGCGAACAGATTTACGTCTTAAGTTAAGTTATTTCATTTGTCGTATGATAAATTGTTCAAGTGCGTTAATTGGCTGCAGAATAGAGAGATTCTCAAGACTCTAGAATTTGTTTTCCTTTATACAATGGCTGCCAAATGTCTCCGGCCAATGAATGATTTTACTGTATTGTTTAGGTAAAGAAGAATCTTTACAAATAGAGATCTAATTATACATTAAAATATATCGAGTTTTTACGTTGAATATATAAATAATAAGATTCCATTGAATAATAGATTGACAAAAATCATCATAAAATTATACGTTGACCGAAAACTTCTGGCATTTTCATCATTTTTTTCATGCTGTTTGTAATTATTGCTTCTTGTTGGTCTCTGTTCAATTTTTTTGTACATTACTTGTAGTTCTTACTTTGTTGCTTGTTTCCTTTTGTATGTTTTTAAAGGACTCATCCTAGAGCGTTAATAGATGCTTCAAGTATCTCGTAGCCAATCAACATCAACAACTTAAAAAATTTAAAAAACATAACAACAAATGAAATATTAACTAATTTAAACAAATGAAATATTAATATTAGCTCTAATAGCGGACCGTTGACTTCGCAATTATCGCGGCAGCTAATCGCTTACCGCGAATTTTTATTTACACTCGTTTTTTTCAACACTTCGCGCTATTTCGTGAAATTCGAACATTCGCGATTCGTGTTATGTTTACCGCGAGTAAGGATTTCAATCGCGTTGTCGCACGTTCCGGCGGTCGCGCGATCCACGTGAGATTCGCGACATTTCTTACAACGCGTCTCGCTGGCCTTCCGACATACACGTGACATGAGCGGGTAACGAGACCTTTGTACAAAAGCGTTTATCCTCGTTACATAATGTATATACGCGCGTGACGACAACATCGCGACATGATCGACGATTCCCCTCTTTTTCCGCGAGATCCGAAAAACGGATGATTGCCTGTCCTGTAAATCCTGTTGCTCTGCAAATTGCGATTTTGAGATGAGTGGTGTAATATACGATTAAGAGATTTGCTGCAACAAGTCGGACTAACCCACATTTGGTAAAAACAAAGTAAATTCTCTTCATTTCAGTTTTGTTAAATTAAGCAGTGATTTAATTACAAGAATTAAATATTAATTAAATTATTAAATGAATTAAACAAATTAATTTAATTGCTTTATTTTTACAAAACTAAAAAAAAATCACACTAGTTTATATTTTTAATCTAGAACGAAATAATGTTTCTTAAAATTAAGATTGCATTTTGAAATATAAATAAAAATAATGTTTTATGTAATATTTTATTTTACTCTCTATCAACTTTTATTTTAATTATTTTTAGACAAAATATGACTTCTGCAACAGTAACATGAGGCCATAAAGTCGAATATGATGTGATTAATATTTTTCGCATTATTTTACCTTTATTTAATTAACTTTATTTATTCCAGTTTTACGAAATGTAGGTAATAGCTAATTCGATTGGAGGCATTAGTGCGCATTGATGTACATTGAAGCCATCGTATACAAATCGATGTAAAAATGTACATAAAAATAGCATAAATATACTAATATAAATATATAATTTAATATAAACCGCGATATCCTCAATAAATTTTATTTTTATTTTATGTGCTGTTTCGTAAAAAATATTTTACATATATTTTGGTCGTTTCATCATTCGAAATGTTTGCATTTCATTTTTTGCACTCAAATTAGATCAGTGTACGGTTTTAATATGCACCAGTGCGCACTAGTAGTGCGTCCAATCGAATTCGCTATAAGCTCGCTGTTGCAACAAGCCCTTCAATAGTGCACGACATATAAGTAACGAATACAAAATTTCATTCTCTTTAAACGCCTTTAGAACTAACTTTACCCTCGTAAGAGTCTACGAAACGCAGCGATCGAATTTTTTCAACCGACGAGCAGTGTATCGCTATTTATAGAGGTTTGATATATGAAATATATATTAATAATTATACTTTAAACACATTTTTTTTAATTTTTATTGTTATAAAACTTAAAAAAAAAATAATAGAAATCTCCAAGTGTTTTTATATAAATATTTCAAGTATCTAAAATGACTTATTATTTTACAATACAATATTTTCCCATTTTTTGAAGCACAAATTAAAAAAATACTATTTATTAAACTAAATTTTCATCATCAAATAGTAAACCGTCGCTAAAAAAAATTGTTGTATTACTTTTAAATGAGATCTAGAATGAGCTTGCGATTTCTTCAGAATTTGTTATATTATTTTAAAATATCTATCTCCTTAATAAGTTATACATGAACTATGGGCGGCCTTCTGGCTCCACGATTCTTTGGGATCCCGCGTCCTGGCGGTGTGAAAGTCGCTTAAGAAATAACGCGGTGCGTGATGCAACTGTTAGCACATAGCGCGCAAACGCTCGCGCAATTCGCGCGAGTTAGTTCGCCTTGTGTTGTTGCGGCCGTCCCGCGTCCGCCACGTGACTGCAACACGTGCAGGCTGTTATGTTAGACCATTCACCTTCGTTGCATAATACGAGCGGGAAAAGGTCATCGCGGCGAACAACGAAGTCTGATATTTGCTAATATGATCGATAAACCGGCCGCGCCGCAGAGCTGCTTCTGAATCGCGATCGTCGCGGAATCCGGCCGCGACGACGTGAGAGGCGAAGTCCTCGAATTAGCGCTCGTGACGCAATTCCCGCCGCAGTAATACGGTCGTTGTTGAAACACTGATATCTAGAATATTTTCCGAATCATTACGTATTGTATCTTTCAGACTTTCGCATTTGGCGGTTGAAGCAGACTCAGTCAGTCGAGTCGAAATGTCTCGCTTCAGTGTTTCTGTTATTTCAATGTATACATTTTAATATTTTTATATACATTTTTGATGTATACTTTAATATTTCACGGTTCTCTCTTGGCCTTTATCTTTTTTTATTTCTATTTTCCATGCCATTTCGTCGCATTTTCCTTCAAAGTTAATAAAAATTAGAGATGAGTTTTCGAAAAGGGATTTACCGCCGTTTATCTTTATAGTTGCTACTACGATGTTTTTTTCCGAGACGGAGTTGAAGACAGAGCTGCTAACCGTAATATATTTTACCATTTTAATTACAGTCGCAAGCGCACGTTTCAGTGTAATCTTAAAATTCCGATCGTCGCGTTCGTCGTTGATATCGTTAAATAAGAAATAGAGCGGCGCAAATAGATACAAGGCACGTTGCTCGCTCACTGTCCCTCTCTCTCTCTCTCTCTCTCTCGCTCTTTCTCTCTCCTTACATCGTGATCGATGAACGGCCGATGACGCAACGTATAATCCACAATGTCCGAGAGACGCGACGACACGTATAAACCTAGATATCCGCCAGTATATCCGGCCGCACGCACACAAACGCGCACAGTTGGGAGAACCGTAACTAGCAGTAGCTATACACTTGAGACCGTTGCGAGTACAACACCTGCGACTACGTGTATTTCCGCGCAACACACAGAGATACCGCTAATCCGCTCTCTGACAGACGATCGCAACACCCCCGCTAGACAATATCTCTATCGATCGACAGGTAACTCCGATCTCTTTCACGAAAACTTTCGGCACGATCCATCCCGCAAATTGCGATCGCGAATCAAGGTCGAAACCGAATTAAATTTTCAATCAGCCGACCTATTTTTTTTCTACTATCGAATAAATGCACTTAGAATTGCGTCGGAGAATTCGGCAAGTGAGGAGAGAAAATTCTTGAAAATTTCTGAAGAGAAATAGTCGTCTTCTTTGAACATTTTTAACAAAGTTCTGTATTTATTTAATGTATTTATATCTATACAATTCATTATCTGTGATCGTTATATCTAATCTCTGTTTGTCGTTAGTATACTAAATTCTGAAGTGGAATCTTATTCTAAAGAGTGAGAAAATGGAGTCTTAAAAAAGGCTCAATTCTCAATCTTCAAGAATGAGATTTCGCTCTTGAGTTCTCTCTAAAAGTTTTAGAGAGTTATACGTTAAACAATAAAAAATTAATTCTATTCGCACTAACGAGATAAGACTGACTCTCTTTAATATGTAATACATTTATAAGAATTATTTTCGTGAGAATAGTTTTTCAAAATCACATTAGATAAAATTACAGCGTATCCGATACGTTATCATCGGTGACTGTATCCATTTGTCGATTTAATTGGGTAACTGCGCAATTACGTTATACAATGTATAGCTGAGAGAGACAACTTTGCAATTATTATAAGAATCTTTATACTTTATATGATTGGTTTATACATTTAGGTCCAATGAAGAACTAAGAGTAAAATCCAATCATAAGAAAATCTTACAACACTAGCAAAGCTGCTTTTTCCGCAATCAATAACTTGATTTTTCATCTCCTTTGTTCTTCGTTTTCTCTCGATCTCTCGATTTTCTTCAGCGATTCGATGGAATCGAAAAATTTCTGCTCACGGATCAGTCACGTTCAATCACTGAAAAAAATTTCTGATTGGAAATGAACGGTTCAGAATTTTCTGGCTAAATTTATTAGAATTCTAGTTGAACTGATCGGAATTCTGGTTGATACAATATTTCTGATAAAATCTACTAGAATTCTTATTTTTATCAGAATAATTATATCAATCAGAATTCCAATTGTCTCAACTAGAATTCTAGTAGACTTAATAAGAAAATCTGATTTGTTCATTTTCCTGAAATTACTATTTAATATTTAGACCAGTTTTTCTCAGTGTGGAATCGAAAATTTTCTGCTCACGGATCAGTCACTGAAAAAAATTTCTGGTTGGAAATGGATGGCTCAGAATTTTCTGGCTAAATTTATTAGAATTTCTAGTTGAGCTGATCGGAATTCCGATTGATACAATAAAATCTACTTCTAGAATTCTTATTTTTACCAGAATAATTATATCAATCAGAATTCCAATTATCTCAACTAGAATTCTAAACTTAATCAGAAAATTCTGATTTGTTCATTTTCCACCAGAATTACTATTTAATCCACCCAGATTTTTCTCAGCGATTCTAAGCGATCTCCCGAGTGGGTGCACGTGCGTGCCCTTCGGGCAGGAGTCCGTGAAACTTATTGCACGGTTTTACACCACGAGGTTGAAAGAGCTCCGTAAATTGGGCCGTGGCCCACTTTGATAGAGAGCCGTAGCGGCAAGCGGCGCAAGGTGGGAGGAGATCGATGGGGAAGGGGAAACGGTGCAATGAGAGGAGAAAGAGAGAGGGGGTGAGGGGGAGGGGGAGAAGAGGTTTCCCGTTTCACGAAAGGAATAGAGGATCTCGCGATCGATGGATCATTCCTCTCGGTAGCTGGCTGCAGCCACGTGAAAGAACTTACGAACATCGATCGTTGGCGATAGGGCAACGCTATCGCCGTATCTCGATTTCGTAATGTGTCCCGATTAATCAATTTCGTCGCGATTGGTTGATTTTAAATTATAATTGGCTGTTAATAGAAGAGAGGGAGAGAGCTGTCTTACGTATGACAAGAATATCGATTCTTCTCACGTAACCGAGCACGCGAGCGGCGACGGCGAGTCGAAAAGATAAAAATAAAATCCGACCTTGATCCTTGATCGCGATGCATTTCGCAAACGCATTTCGTATCGCGAAGGCGGAACGTCGTACGCGTTTCGTTCTAACCGATCCTTGCAATATCGAAACCGTGACGTGATCAGTCTTCTTGGTACAGGCTTGATGGAATAATACTAGATTTAATACTCTTCTAACTATAATAATGCTTCGATATTTCACTTTGCATTTCAGAAAAGATAAAAATTTGTCCTCCACTCCGAAAAATTCGGTGTGGATTTAACACATCACGTGTGTCTATATAATTCTCATTGTGTTGATGCTAATATTTATATCAATATGATGTGGATTTAATTCCATGGGTTTTAAATTCACATCGTGTTAATGTTAATATCAATACCAATAATGATGAGAGAATTATATAGACACTACATAGCGTTAAATTTTACACCAATATTTATAGAGTGTGCAATTTCAATCGGTAATCTTGTATAATTTCTGATACAATATTAGAAAAATTCAACGTTTGATCTAAGTACAAGAGCAATAAATCATAGGAAAATGTCATCATATATTTTATCAAGTTTACCGACTATTCAATTCTATTTCAGTGAAATTCTGAATTATTCAATTAAATGATTAAAATTTTAATGGCTCTGTATATCATAATAGAATACCTAGATATTTTTGTGAAAAAGAAGAAAGGAAAAGGGAAAAAGAGAAAATTGTATATTTTCACTTTGAGTGTGCAGAAAATATTGTATAATAAATTGCAGACAAAAGGAATAGATATAAATTATTGATACAATTCGTCTCAATTAGGTACGCCATTTAGTTGACAGAAAGTGCTTTTTAGTTTTTCCTGACAACACTGGTTATCCCGGAATGTTTCCCCGCTATAAAGTAACGAGGGATGGCACGGAGGCGGGAAAGGGGGGGGAGGGGGGGGATGACGCAATGAAATGTACGAAACAACGGCGCGCGTGTTGCACGCCACTTTCGTAAGATCTCGGTACATAATAAGTACGCGCGTGGTGAAGACGTCGCTTTATCCTCGTAGCGCGCGTGACGTCATCGTATTAATTGCATTTCTCGCAACACCCCGATGGTCTTTATCTACACCTGAGTGTACACGAGAGTCTGCGTGATTCAGCCGGCGAATATATCGCGATGATAAGATACCGCATCGTACACAGCCGGACAATGAATGCACCCCAGGACGGTCACGTTCGCGAATATCGCAAATATTGCGTCATTCGCGGTTGCGCGAGCTCATCGGCCAATCGCGAAATCGACGTACTAGAAACTCTCGCGTTTACGTCCCAAAGTACAGATTCTTCTACGAAATTCTAGTTCCCATACAGCACAGAATTTGCAGCAATATCGCTGCAAATTGTAATGTAATGTTACTACAATGTTGCAGCAATTTTTGTGCAACTTTGTGCTGTAGGTTATCGTGTAAAATTTTTTTCTCTGTTTTATTTTATTTATCAATTACATTGTAATTAAGTTCTAGGCTTACAAACACTGTTGCTGACGTCTGATCACCTCTTCGGGTGCTTTAAATTCTTTGGAGTCTCACTCCAAAGAGTGAAAACTGAGAGTCTTGAAAAAGAATGGCTCAGTTTTTCAATTATTTTTTTAAGAGTGATATTTTAGTCTTTAGAGTGACAATTCACTTTAAGAGTTTTCAAGAGTAAACTGCATTGCGCTCAACGTTTATAAAATACTATTTGCACGACGATAAAGCTTTTTATTATTACCCTATTATATTATTATTATATCTACAAAACAACAGAGAAATGGACTTGGAACTTTGCAGAATTTCGTAAAAACTTTGTATCACCTGTTCTCTAAAAAAATACGAGTACATCTTACATCATGCGATATTTATATAACTAATTCTCACCATATTCCTATCAACAACAATATAGTGTGGATTTAAAATCCATGATGTTAAATCTATACTCACTACACTTTTTAGAACGAACCAAGAATTTTTAATTGGTATGACAACAACTCTGCGATGTAATTTAGAAATTTTCTACGCTCGCGACACATCGATTTCCGACGAGCTCGAGATAATAGAGATCTCTCGGTGAGTTAATAGGAGTCTGTCAAAACGGCGTGGACCGTGACTCGAAGTTTCGCACGCTTCTTCGTTTCTGACGTCTCACCTGCCTGCGGAAGAAGCACGTGTTGACGTGTTCTAGGATGATGCTTTTAACGTCGCGAATCGAAGCGATCGATGACGGCGAGCATGACGAGTGGCGAGCAAATTTCACGGTCTCGAAAGAGCGGAATGAAATTTTTTTAAATTTCTTCGAAGAAACAATTCCGAGAATAGATCGAGAGACTCGTCAACTTTCTCGAATTACACGACACTCTTGAAATGTCGTTGTTTTTCACATCTGAACTCCCGTCGCCGATCGTTCTCTTATTACGTTTTTAATGCGAATGAATTGGCGTGACTGGCGTTTCTGCGCCGATTTCATAACGAGATGTTATTATGTTTTCGCGTCGTTACGCGGAAAGAATGATTTTGTTGGAGCATTTAAAAATTTAGCTAGATGCAAATTTAGCAGATTCAAAAATAACTTTGACCATGAATAATAATTATGTAGGATGATTAAGCTGACGACGATACTGTAAAAAATTTTCACATTCTAACAGCTTGAAGTCTAAATATCTACAGCACATTTTATTCAATTAGGGACACGTGAGAACATCCTCAGAATATCCTTTGAGTCTTGTACTGCACGAGTAATTACTGTGATCTAATAAAGTTATTTTCAGATTTGTGTTTAATTTAAATTTATAGATACTCTATAAAGTCGTCCTTTCCGGCGATTTTATAAAAATCGCTCCGAGATCTCGGATGGAAAAAAAACAATACAATACAAAGTCCAAAATTGGGACACGAGACGTCTTAAAGGTAAGACGTCTTAACCTTGGAATGTTACTCATATTTTTCTTACGTCAATTACTTTGTGTCACAATTCGGTCACGTAATTCAGAATTTTTTTACACTTTTTTAATTATACTTTATAATTATACTTTAATTATACTTTATAAATCGCAAGGTAAGAATAACTGACACTACTTTAATGTAAAAAAATGGACTTTACTATCAATTTTATTAAGCCATCAAAATTTGTTATCAAAAACTGTACTGAACTTGAATTAGTTTTTAAATTTGAAAGTTCACTCACAGTAATATTTTAAAGATGTCAAAGACGTTTTATGAGTTTGGACTTTGCATTGTCTAGGAATTGATAAATCACATTTAAACTCTTTAAAAAAAAATGTCAGTGTGGATCGTTAATATTAACACCAACATGATGTCGATTTAACCATAGGTTTTAAATCGATGCACCATGAAGACGCTGATATAAACACCAGAGATTACAAGTCCACATCATGTTGATATTAATATCAACTCAGTAAGCATTATATAGAATTATATACCACATGATGTTAAATCCACACCGATATTTTTTAAAGCGAACAGTTCATTTAAATCACAATTCGACCAAAGCAACTGCAATTCTTTCCTCGTTCCGAGAGATCTCGGAAGATTCAGAGCGATTTCCAGCCTCATCAACATAAGTCGAGTCTTCAAAGGATCACTTGAAAGATTTCGCCAGCGTGGGTCGAGGAAACTCGTACTCACCAATCTTGAAAGGTTCCGTCGATCCAAAGCGCGCGATGGAACAGTGATCCACTTTGTCGTCGATCCTGCTGACCTTCGGGCGCAGAATAGTCAAAAGCGTATAATACAGTTTTCCCCTGTGTGGTTTCCACAGGCGCGTAACTATCGCGTTGCGATCGTCGAAACGGGAACGGCACGCGGTGCTCCGTTCATCGAACCTCCGGCGCGCCGCTGTCACAGCGACATAACAGTCGTCCCCGTAACACGAATCTCGGCGACTTTACAGTCGGCGTGGGACACACAGCGTGGGCACTCTGTGCGATATCCGCCGTACACTCGAAAGAAAAAAGAAAAATTACTCCGAGACTCGTACAGTACGTGTGCGGGACACTCGCGTAAAACGAGAGACGAGAGGCACTCCCGAAAAAAAAAGAGAACGCTCGAAATGCCACTGGAAATCTTCCTCCTCCTCTTCCTCCTTCAAACGAGGTGAACTTGAACTCCGCGCTCTCGCG
>NW_017259210.1:123526-127113 GCF_001594045.1 Atta colombica | reverse complement strand
CGGCGCGCGTACGAACTATATCTGTAACAAGTATGTATACGTATTACGCGGGTGAGATCGCAGACGCACACATCCGCTCGCTACGAAGCCGGGCTGACAACTGACTGACTGCGCACACCGCATGAGACTCGGACGGCGACTGCTGTGCCGCCGTCTTGGCCCCAATGTCGTCTGGCTGCGCTGTGCCGAGAAGGCTGACTGGACGGGGTTGCCGCGCGCCCCCGCGCGCGCGCGCGCGTGTGTGTCGTGTGTGTGTATGTCGGGTCGCGGGGCACGCGGGAGGGGGCAAGTTTACGCCTGGTTTATGGTCGGTTTGTGTGTGGCGGTCGCTGTCGTGCCTCCCGTCCCCTCCCTCCCGTCGCTCGCCAGTTGCTCGCCCCTCCCCACCACTGTCATTGCGACCGGCTCCCAACTTCTCCTGACGCGCTTCTGCGTCAGACCGTCCGGTCCCCCACTCCGCTCTGTGTCCCGACTGTCGGGGGACCGACAGGTCCCCTCCCCTCCCTCCCTCCCGCTGATGGTATCCTCGCGCCGCGGAATGCACCCGCGTCGACGCTTCGTGCGGACGAGCGCGGCGATTAGATTGCGTCGTGCGCGCGACCACGACGCAAGTGCCGCGCGAGTGATACTTGAGCTGTGTATCATTTAATGCTCACAACGCACAATTTTAGGGTGTAACGATATAAAAATAATGGATTCTCAAAATTAAATGATAAATGAGGGTCAACCCAGACAACACACAATATTTATAAATATTTATGAGGCTTATTATATATATTAGATATTTTGTGAGTCTTAGACTGCACAGATCATAAACATTTATTATGAACATTATTTATTGTAAACCTTGTAGTAAATGGTAGGGAAATACTTAAGACATTATAATTCAAATAAATATTTAACAAAAATTTATTACAATTACTATATGAAATATTTAAGTCTATCTTTTAACAATATTTCGAATAAAGCTTTATATAAAATATGTATAGAATATTTATATAACATTTACGAAAATGAATAATAACAAATATTTATCATAAATATTCTGCTGTGAGAATGAGAGTACAAACGCAGGTCATGATCCGTAATAAGAAATACTTTTAAAGCAACTATATATAATATATAATTATAAGATTGAGAAATTATAATTATAAAATTGCTGTATACATTTCAGATATTCGTACGTTTCTTTGGAGTCATTCTCAAGGAACATAGACTTTAAGATAGCCATTTTATCCTTGTTGTTCACTGAATATTAGAAACATTTCTAAACGCAGTCTTGGAATTATTTCACCCTTAGGTCTGTTTTTATCTTTTTACTTGGCTGCATTAGAACTGCAATTTTTCTCGCTTTCGCCAAATATCAAACATGTATCTTACTTATCTCACTTTAAGTTTCAAAAATATATTAGTTCATCCACGGAAAACAGACCTCTTGTTTAGACAATGATGCTTGTATGCTCTGTGAACGTCAAATGGAATGCAGTCTTGGTCGATGGTGTATCTGGTTTATTCCGGGAAATCGACGGAAAATGTCTGATTATCGATAATGGGCTGAAATATGAGATCGAACTTCTGGCTAAAGTCGAAAGCACATGGAAAGCTTTCGAGCGATGGATGAATTAAATAATCAAATATCAGAATTATCAAAGTGTTTTTGAGAAAGAGAGTCGATTGGATAGGAAATGCCCTTTCTGTGATTGATTTATGTGTGTTTCACACTGTTAAATTTATGATGTCAAATTATAGTCAATTTCATTTTTATTCTTTCTCAGGTCGCTACTGTTCTTCAATATGTCATTAATTTAACAATGAAGTTAAACGATGAATTCAAGAAATGTATTAAAAATTCAAATTTAGCTATTTGTCTGCAATCTGGATTTCTTTTTGAAAAATTGTACTTTCAAATTTTGTCCTCATTAAATAAAGATAAAATTAAAATATTGGAATTAAAAAGATTTTAACATTTAAGTTAAAAAAATAAAATTTAATTATGTATTAAAGATGCTAAAAAGTAACAGAAGATTTTTTTAAGTCTAAAAGCATTAAAAAACTTTGGCTGAACAAAAAAGGATGTCTATCTAGAATGCAAACAAATTTATTATTTAAATACGTATGTTAATGTATGTTATTTATTTTGAAATTAAGTAATTTAACACAGAAAATGGATTGATTTTACGTATATGGAAGTTAAAAATTACAAAATGTTATTTAAACTTACGTAAAGAAACGAGTTGACCATTACTTTGCTTTGATATCATAATCTTGTAATCTTCCTTTGAATTTTAATTCATGGAAATATCTTACGTGGAAAATTGAGAAGTAAATAATATTTTCCTCTTTCTTGCAGAGGCAAAATAGACTTTGAATGAATGTCAAGTAGATTCGAGTAAATACATTATCATCAAACGTTGATTCAGTTCTATCTTTACCTATTTATAGTCGCTGCAAGTGGGCGCAATCACTGACAAGTCAGTGGCTGCTATCGATCCCACCGTCCCGTCTACATTCTACGAATTTTAATCGCTACCCTTCGGGGTGCGCCTTCGTGCGAAGGTTGAAGGGATATTAAGCTCGAATATCAAAGATATAAAAAGCAATCCAACAGAAAATTAAATCGAAATTGTTACGCGTGTTATCGCTGTTTTAGAAATGCGACTTCCTCATTCGATATAACATTACGTTATCTTGAATATTAGAGTAACAGTTTTTCTCTAATTTCACAGCAAAAAAAGTACATTGAGGGAAAAGTGTTTAGTATTTGTGAATGTAATTGCATGGTACAATAATAATTGTATTAGGAGTTTCTTAGTTATTACTGCTATAATGTTAGTATTGATAATTATATTAGGCAGAGTCATATTTTTTTAGTAAAAAGTAAAAATATAATTATGTTTTTGATAAAAGAAAGTATATATGCTCTAAAAAATACTAAATATATTTTGATAAATATTTATTTAAATAATTCTAAATAAATATTTATTAAATGTAAATATATATTTATTCGATACAAAAATCATTAATTTAATTTAACTTCATTTTTATTAAGTAAATGTTTATTGAAAACTAATCAAACAAATATTTATTAACATTTAGTAATTTCTTTTCAATGTAGCTGGCAATAAACATAACTACAAATTAGTTAAATTATAGTAATTAATCATTTGTTCTCTCAATGTGGGAAAAATTCTTGTAATCCAAAAGTTTAGAAGGCCTTCCAATAAAAATAACTCCAAATGTGTGCAATCACTTTCATGACGTCAATGATGAATTTTGATTACAGAACTAGACTCTTTATTGGCGTTAAGAGTCAAAATAAAGTCGTTTTGACTTTTTGTTGGTTTTGTGCGTTCCTCGGGTCGAGCGTGAGACTTCCTCGCCCTCGTTCGCGCGTGTGAGCGAATCGGCGCGCAATTTCGCGGTCGCGCTGAAAAAAATGATTTACGCTTCAATCGCGCCGGGGCCGGGCCCGTAACGAGATACGCATCGGAGCAAGATACTACTCGGAATCGCGTCGGCT
This sequence comes from Atta colombica, assembly GCF_001594045.1. Classification (NCBI taxonomy): domain Eukaryota; kingdom Metazoa; phylum Arthropoda; class Insecta; order Hymenoptera; family Formicidae; genus Atta; species Atta colombica. The sequence continues at coordinate 123,593 of NW_017259210.1, read as the reverse complement.
GCGATCCAGCCAAAACAAAGAGCCGGACCGTTCCCGATGGAGCTCGCTCAGTTCGGCCGGCAGGCCG
>NW_017259210.1:116986-123426 GCF_001594045.1 Atta colombica | reverse complement strand
CGCCACCGCCGCCGCCGCCGCCGCCGCCGCCGCTGCTGCTGCTGCTGCTGCTTCTGCTCTTCTCTTCTCTCCTCCTCCACCGCCATCGTCCTCCATAAACCGAATGCCAGACAACGAGGGCATCAGCCCCCGTGAATCACCGCCGGTCACCTTCACTTTTTATGCAACTTTGTGAACCCGACCTCGCCGCGTCGCACCGCCTCCTCTTCCTTCTCCTCCTCCATCTCTTCCTCCTCTTCCTCCTCTATCATTGTGCGTTATGAATATCCACATGCAATCGGTATCGGTCATTCTTTTATCAATGTCTTTTATCAATTATCGGCACGTATGTGTAATGGGAATAAAGATGTCGTCGCGTTATCGAGACGCTTGCCTAATCATACCTCAAACGCGAACGGTTATTGCGCATTATTAAAGCCGTTGGAAAGAATGCCGCGAGTTCTTTTTTTCATGACCACTGTTTTATGTAAGTAGGTATTTGTATAAGCGTAATTTTTCGTTACACAATATTGTGGAGCGATGTTACAGCGATATAGTGTAATTATATACGCTGATACTATAACTTGCTTAGCTGAGCAGGGCATGTATTATGGAACTGTATCTATATTCAGAATGGATATTATTTTCATACCTGTATCTAATTTTTAAATACTTCAGCAAATCTGTCCTTTTTCGTGTAGATTTCTTTTGGGTTATCTAAAGTAAACAGAATAAATCGAAATTATTCTGTTTTCTAGATAATACAATAGAAATGTATTGCCTAAATTTTTTGGAATGGAATTTTACTCTAACAAGAATGAAAATTCAGTCAATCTTGAAAAAGAGATAGCTAAATTTTTAATTTTATCAGTAAGCGTTTATTCTTTAGAGAGAGAGATTTAATCTAAAAGAGAGTTTTAGAGAGTACATGGAATATAGTTTTTATTCAAGTTTTATTTAAAAATTTAACTAGGTGCACAGATGATGAAAATAATTTTGTTGGATTATCAAAATAATTAGCTCGTTCAAACTGGGTTGCTAGAATGTCAAAACTTTTTATTGCTCGACGTACTTGAAATTTCTACGTAATTATTTTGATGTTTCGATAAAATTATTTTCAGCTCTGTGTTTAAAGGTCTGTAAATAAATTTGTATTTACTTCAACAAAACCGCCCTTTCCATAGAGAATAATTAATCAAGTCTAATTGCAATTATTTCATTTTCTTTAGGAAAAATACAATTTAGGGATTAATTGAATGATTTTGGTCGGAATTCATTCCGAATAATTCCACAATACGTGTCCAGCTCGTTAGGAAAAAATTGGGCAGAGAATAGAAAATTCGCGGCGGACGCCGAATATAAAGCTCGACAATGCGATTTGCATAGATTGCACATGCATAATGATAGATATCACGTGTTTGTCAGTGCGGGCGGCGGGTAAACGAATTCGGTATTTCAAGGACGCGCATGCACGCGCGGTGCGGGCCACGTGTATTGTTTGCGCTAGTGATCCGAGGAATCATAAGCTATCGATGGAAACAATGAGAAACTGGCCGAGAGAGAGAGAGAGAGAGAGAGAGAGAGAGAGAGAGAGAGAGAGAGAGAGAGAAAAGAAACAACACTTCTTCAATGAAAGACGAAAGGAGTGACGTCGGGTGGAAAAATACGTCCGAATTAAAGAGGAAGACTGAATTATAATGTCTACGTATAAATTATAATACTTTTTGTGTCTATTTCTACCAATGTACACTATAAGAAAATTGCAGGTAAAGTTACAGCAATTTTAGTGAACTATTTTGGGACCTATTGTATTATTAAAGGTGTATTTATATGCAGATAAAGGAACGACTTGTGAACAAAATTATTTTCTTTTGTAATAAATATAAACAATTTGCAAAGTGAATTTATAATCGAAGTTAAGTTCATGGAAACATTTACATTAAATTATTGACAACAAATTACAATTTTCCTTAATTCTAGATTATAACAATGAATTATCAATTAGACCTATAATCTGTACGATTGGTATTATGAGGTTCTCTGAGATGAATAAAAATATTTTTAATTTCTCTGAATAGCCGTAAGGCGGAAGTTTACTTGCGTTCCGTTCTTTAAACAGGACGATTTACCGGGTAAAGTTTTTTATAGTTATAGTTGAGGATTAAGCTATGTTATTGTTATATATAAACACAAAGAATGCAAATAACAATAATATAAATACTATATTACTGTTATATTATTACATAGAAATTACTAAGTATATTATTCTTATTGTAATTTTCTATCTAATATAAGATATATATATTTACACAATTGGAGATAAAAATACTAATTTTAAAAAACGAACAATTTCACATTTCCACTATAAATCGTAATTTTTCCACATATTATTCATAATTTTACTTACCTTTTTACGGTGCAGTATATAGATTAACTTCGATCGCGGTTTAACTTTCTCCAGTTTTGATAATCGGAAAAGTTAAACTGGGATTAAAGATAATCTACATTTGATCGAACTGAACATTATATATATATAAAAATTGATTTTATCAGCAAACATTCAAGTAACATAACGGAAGATTCGGAAGAGATTGAGGCATCGATATTAACTGAACGTAACCCCAGTTGCATCAATTTCTACTGCTTTGCTTTGGGAAATGATTATTTCTCGCTACTTAATTTTCGTTTCGTCATTACTTCATTTCCAACGTCGAGGCGTTGTTGTGCAACATGCATTACACGCGTCTACGAGGACGGGATAGGGGAGGATAAGTATATCCGTATGAAGCTGTACTAGTAGTAGTGACTAGTATGCAACGACTACGGGCCATGCGCAATAACTATTTCTAAATACAACGGAGGAATCGTCGTCGCCTCTACGAAACGCAATTTAACTTATTGCGATGCTCGGTGTTCGTAACTCGTGTCCCGCAACTCGTGGCGGCCACGTGTACTCGTGCGGTATGCGTCATTGAAAAGTACGGAAAGAGCACACAGTTCAAGTATACATAGCCGCACATCTGCGATTATTTCCTCCTGCGCCAGAGAAGAACTCGATGAGTCGATGCGTCGAAATAACGTAAGAGTGGCGACATTGAAACGCCGCGGACTCGAAACAAAGTACAGGAGAATGGAGACGTATTTAAATGTTGTATATATTTATTAACGAGTCAACTAAACATACAAAAGCGCCAGCGGTTAAGTTAGATGTTGGACTGTTAAATCTATAGTGTCAAATTTAACCTAACGTGAGTCGCCACTGCTCCTACTAAATATATCGTTATTGTATACTAAAACAATGATTACAGTATCAATTTAACACTACATAATGTCAAATTGACACAATATAGTGTCAAATTTAACTATCGTCTTGATAAAAAATAACGATATATTGGCGACTCACTATAGATTTAACAGTGATAATACATATATGTAGTTTAGTTAATTTTTATATCAGAAATGTGATTTTCAACACAATTCATCTAAAATAATTCCCTAATAATTTCCACTAATAATTTTCACTAATAATTCCCTCAATAATTTCATTTAAATAGAATTAAACAAAGTATCTTTTAAGACCATAATGTGAATTAATACACCAATTATACACCAAATAGGAAATAAAGGCTCTAAACGGTTTATTTATACTTCTTCTTCATTTTATATTTGTTAATTACTTACATTTAATAATTATGTTTGTTTATATTTGTTTTTAATTAAATTGGTTTTAATATAATTGGAATATATTTAAAATTCTTTGTCTTATATAATTAAAAACGCTTTCTCTTGAGAGAAATATACAGAGAATTTAACATAACAGGGCGTTAATCAACTTTTTTACAAATTTTTAATATAAAAGCGAACTTCACTTTATATTAATTTAGATCGATGTGTATTATGTGATAAGATCGCATCGCTTTATACAAATTCGCAAGTTATATCGGAAGTCCGCTGATGAGGATGTAAATTTATTATTACCGTTGCAATTCAAGGAATCGTCAGTCGCAGTAGTCGGAACTGTCCTTCGGGAATATTTTATTTCCTTCCTAATCGCTTCTCAGTAGTCACGCACTTATAACGATGAATCTGCGAACTGATCGAAATATTCGAAAGCTAGATGAATAGTAGAATAAAAAGCAGCTTCTATCGAACGAAATTCTGTTCTCTCTCTCTCTCTCTCTCTCTCTCTCTCTCTCGTCTATCTATTATCTGGCATGTCATTGTGCATGCACATGTATGAGTTTTATTTCATCTACACAAACATATACATGGACATAGTGTTTGTTTAGGACTTTGTTTAGGACTTTGTTTAGGAGCAGGCTAAATATAAATTTGAGACTTTTGAATCCGAGGGGAGGATAGTCAAATGATATTGATTATTGAACTTGTTTTATTTTATATTATCTTTTTTAATTAATTACAGATAAATCGCAAAATCATCTACTTAAATTACTCTGTTTTTTTTTAAATCGTAAACCGATTGTTCAAACTCGAAAAACTTAAGATTTGTAACGCTAATCTTAAACTCTCAGAAAATCTTTCTATAATTTTCATCTTTAATTTTTTTTCTTCTTTTCCAAACTTAATTTCTTGTGAATACTCTTATTCATTAAGTATAATCCGTTTAAGCAGTTTTAATTATTTTTGTTCTTTAGAATTTGAGGGACACGCCCTCTCTGTCCCTTTGGCTACGCCCAGATAATGCAAACATTCATACAACATACGCATGTAACGTATACACAGTTTTTAAATACTAGTCCATTTTTCATGATATTGTTTATGTTTCTGAGCAGTGTACATTGAACATTTAAGGTCATACTTGTGCTCTCAAGAAGCAATCGATTGTACAAAGTAGTTATAAGCACGTTACTGTACAAAAAGATATTCTTTGTGTCGTAAATTTTATGATTTACTTTAAGGCCCCTGAGTAATCATCACAGCCATATTGAATCGTGACGTCAGAAGCGAGAAATGATTTATTTTGATTACGTGCCAATTATATAAATTATATAAATAAAAACATAATAATTTAGATGAAACAAAATGATGAAATTGTTTTAAAACATTTGTAAAAATGAATGAAAACTACGCTTATCCCTCCTGACAGTCAGTCAAATAATCATAAAAAGTGATGAAAGGCACTTTTATAAAGTACTTTTATTCAATGCGCGTACGTAGCTTATTTTCACTCACACGTACCTTTTATTACTTTTTACAATTATTTACTATCAGGGGGAGGATAAGCACAGTTTTCGTCCATTTTTACAAATATTTTAAAGCAATTTCATCCAAATTTTCATTCAAATTGTCTTTATTTATAAATGGCACGTAATAAAAATTAATTAATCATTTCTCTGACGTCACGATTCAATATGGCTGTGATGACTACTCAGGAGTTTTAAGATTGAAAATAACGGAATAACCCCGCTTTACATCACCACATTACAGCAAATTTTGTATTACCGTTTAAGCGCTCGAGGGTACTTGTTACAGAACTCTCCAAATAAATGACGTTTTCTCTCTCTCTCTCTCTCCCTTTCTTCTTTTCTTTGTCTTTCACCTCTTTACGAAAACGTGTTTAATCCGTGAAAGCGCCGAGTCATTAGCGGATAGCGTGTCGTTTCGACGTAAGTCTCGCGCGGCCTGTGAGATTGGGCGGAGTGATTTACGAGCGCTTCGTACAATACCGCTTTGCGATAATTAAATCTGCTCCCCCGCGGGATACAATAACGTCCCGTTCTCCTCCCCTTCGCGCGAGAAAATATCTCGATGCGTATTACAGGGCGAAATCGCTGGGACGGTAATTAAATGCGATCGCAATCGATGCATCGGTGAAACTGCACGCACGATGACGTCATTAACCAAGTGCGAGCATCAAGAACAAACATCAAAGTCTTTTTTTTTTTAAGATAAAGCGTCTCACGATAAACGGGTTTAGCGTAAATTGTAACGGATAATGAAGTCATTGAATTTTGTAAATAACGATTTGAGGATGAGTTATAATAAATGAGTTTTTCTTAATCGTGTATCAAGTTGTTTTAATCATATATAACGTTGCATGACTTGGCGATTACACTGAGAAAAATATTCTGAGTACCGACCAACAAAACGTGTCAACAAGAATGGCACGAAGCAGTATTTTGTGACACAAAGTAATATTTTTGGTTATCGTAAAATCAATATCGTACTATCATTAAATCATCAGTAAGAGACTTAAAAAGTACAGTTATATAGGTGTATTACTTCACTGAATAAATATTTTAATTAAACTAACAAGGTTGTGATAACCAGAAATATACTAAGCTGTTACGTTTCTAAGAATGGCAAAATGCCATTCTTGTTGATACGTTTTGTTAGTTTAATCAAAACATTTACTCAGTATAATAAGTATTAATTAGTATTCACTCTGAAATTTCTGTCGGTGTTCGCGGGATCAGTGTACCTTAAATTAATGTATCTTT
>NW_017259210.1:109669-116886 GCF_001594045.1 Atta colombica | reverse complement strand
TAATATATATATTATATATTAAAAAATAAATCAATCAGAATTCTCCATTTCCTCTCTTTTCATGAAATAAAAGACTTTGATTGGTTGATTTTCTTACTCTTAAATTTCTTAGAGTGGAATCTCATTCTAAGGAGTGAAAAGCCAGTCTTGAAAAAGAGCGGATCGATTTTCAAGAGTGAGATTTCATTCTTTAGAGTGTCAATTTACTTTAAAAGTGTCAGAGAACATGCCTTATGCGTTAAGCAGAATCTATGTTTCTCTACTAAGATTATGTTTCAAAATCGACAAATAATTGACACGCAGTGTTTGCTTGAACTGGAAATTACAAAACTCAGAGAGAAAACAAAAAATATTATTAAGCATCAAACTCACTTTGACTGAATAAAGTATATTTATTTATGTTAGGTTTTTTTTTCATTTTGAAGGTCATAATTTAAAGAATAAGATTATGTAACCTAAAATTATGTAAGCTTATAAAAACATTTCTCACAAACAATTTTTTACAAGTCGTTGAAGAAAATGTCCATCCGAAATGTCTGAACCCGGAAGTTCTGAAAATTAGGATTAATGTGCCTACATACATCTTTCAAGTTTCTTGATGATTTAATCAAAGTTTCCCATTTACCAGTTGTGCAATATTTTCTTTCACAAGTGAAAAAATGCAGAAGATTAAAGGTAAGAGTCCGTCCGTTCGTTCCTTCGCAACGCGTTCGTAATGAGCGTTATTTTCTTTCACCGGGAAACAATTAGACTCTCGGTTGTTTGGCCTTAGCGCTGAAAGAAAGTCGCAGACGGACGGCCACGGCCAGTCACCTCTCTTATCGCGGTCTTTAACGCGCAAGGCCGCTCCGGGACCTCCGTATCTCAATCTCAGCGAGCTTTCCTCGCGGAGGTTTCGAAATCTTGACGTGCAATACCGGTTTACACGCTTTATTTATTCATACATCGGTGAAGCCGGAGGAGCCAGGATAGAGAGCCGTCCCGATCGATCCCCCAATTAGCGAGACGCGCATCTCGAACAAATCGCCAATAAAACCTCGAGATAGCAAGGTATATCCGTGCGAGACTCTGCAGAGAAAAGAATGTTTGATACTTGTGACTATAATTGCATAGTAAAATAATTAGCTATTCTATTTTTATAATTACGAGGACAGTTAAGTGACTTCTTTTAACTTTTTTTTTTTATAATTAAAATCGATCTTATTTTTCAACAGTCTCCTTTTAAAAAGTCATTGATTTTTTAAGATTTTTTTATTTTGTCGCACCAATGAATAAAATGACAAGAGTGACATTTTATGTAGTTAAAGATAAATTCTTTAATAATTATAATTTATAGTCACCCATATATTTTTTTTATGAATATGTATAGAATTATAAATATAATATAATTATTGTACTAACATTATAATAATAACTATAAAAATTGAGCTTCCAAGTTAATAATTATTTTACAAATTATAGTATACTGACATTTTTCTCTCGATGTTAATGTAATGTCGCGCGACGTCAATTTGATCGTCGTCTTCTCTTAGCGGGTTAAAAGATTTAGAATTAAAGAAGAAAAAAAGAGACTATATATCGAAGGGATTTATTCTCGTGAGAGGAGAGAACCAGGCGGTACGGGTGCCACGGATAGAATATTAATATTACCTAAGAGCGTTTCTGCTGTGCGCTAGTTAGATCATTAATATAACGGGAGAGAGAGTTGCATATTTTAAATAACCACTTCGTTCAACAACAATCATTTCCCCAGCACGCTCGCGGTCTGCTCTCTCCTTAACTACGTCGGCGGAGAGACGTCGAGGAGAAAGTGTAACTGTTAAAGTAATAGTGACGACGTCGGTGTAATCGCAGGATTGCGCGTGCGAATGCGTTTCAAATAGCCCTTCCCCCTTTAACCCTTCCATTGTCGAATCCAATCCGAGATGAAATTAATCTTTCAGTGGGATTGCCGACTCTGATAACGCGATTCATTGAAAACTCGAGATCTTAATCCGTGACATCAAAAATGAAAAATCACTTTGATGAGGATTGAGTAACACAACTTTAAATTGTAACTTTGTGCCGGTTATTGACATCAAATTTTTTATAGAAACGATATGTATTATTAGAATTGAGTTAGGTAACGCAATTTTGTAATATTATTTTTTTAAGAAGAAACTGTGATGACTTTAAGTTAGAATACTACTCGTTCTGGATCGCTTAACGTTTTTGGCCAATTTTAATTGTAATATTGACTGAGGATGATTCCAAAGTGGGTTGAAACGTTCAAGATTACGAAATAAAAAAAGACATCACAGTTTTCATGAAGAAGTAATTTTATTAATCAATAACTGTACGCAATCTCTTCCACTGACTCTCATAGTCTTGAAATTTACTTATTATTATTATTATTTTAAATACAGAGAGTCTGTAATCATTATATTCCTTAGAATACTACGTAATATTTAGATTTAATTTTTATGTAAATACGTTTCATTTGAATGGAATAATATAATCTTTACAGTGTTATAACTTGGTGCCACTCTTACGGACATCAAATCTTTTATACATTCCTAACTCGACTCAAATAATAAGTATAAGATAACACTTGAATTGAATTGGATAATGTAATTTTGTAATATTTTTTAAGAAGAAGCTATTATCATTTTAAGTTAAAAGTATTTTAAGTAAAACGTATCATTTAAGTTTTATTTTTGTATAAACGTATCACTTACGTTAAATAACGTAATGCAATTGGGATTATAATTTGGCGTCTGTTATCGACATCCTTTATAGATATAGATAATACTTATCACGGAAAAAAAATTAATTGAGTGGAAAAAAACAAGAAATCTATAACTTATTGCGCGAATTCGATGGTTTAACAAATCGCTAATGTTATTCAACCGTCTTTGCTACTTTAATATAGAAAATTCGACTGTCTGTATATTACGACTATAGATTTGCTGAATCAGTGAAGTTTTAAACTGTGTTTTTTTCATTATTTGATAGATAATGCAATTTTGTGACATAATTTTTTTGAGAAAAATTAAAATTACTATCACTTGGGCTGGAATAATAAGTACCTGACCTTAGATTTCATTTTTCAAAAATGAAAATTCACATTTAATAATTGATAGCACAATGTTTACCTTAATTCATTGATGTGGTAATTCGATAATTACGTTTTTTTTATATCGTTATATATAATGTTATATTCTAAGAACTTGCAATATTCGTTGAGCAAGAAATTTTTTTATTTAAAATTTAACGTAACGCTGATGTAAGATTGCGATCTTCGTTAAATAAGAAACGGATTAAACTTGAAACATCGGACATCCTCGATGAGATAAGATTCCTAAAATTTGATTGCTCTTTGTGGGATTCACTATCGCGGGAAGGAAACCTGATTCTTTGTTGCGCGATGCAGCTGCAACATTCAGATTAATTCATAGTTCTCGTCGTCATGTAATTATCCCGCGAGCTCATGCAACAACGATGATAACCGAGGCGAAGCATCAATCGCGATTGTATAAAGCCAAAGGTTCTCGACCAGATCCGGTCGGGTTCACTGGCCTCCGTATTCCAAATCTCAAATACGAAAACGTGCGAGTGCGTTGGCGTTTCACACTGGGTGCTCCGAAAATAACGACAAAGTCGGCTGTATATCGACGATATCCTTTTCTCGAATTTCACTTGCTCTGGAGAATCCTAAAAATTTTATCGAATAATACAGAAAGAAACTCAGTGATTACATGTCTTTTCTTGTTATTGTTTGTTTTATTTTATTTAACTATAAATCACACATTTGTTGATAAGATCAAATGGTAAGAAAATACAAGAAGAAAAAATGTATTTAATATTTAATATTATTACCTATATCGTTATGTATTATTGTTGATGTTATTATTGTTATTATTAATTTTGTTGTTTGTATTTTCTTGCTTCCTCCGATCGGTTCTCGATCTTTCGATGGTCGAGATATGGCATTTCGTCCACCCTGTATAAAAGACGGGAGCCTACTTGGCTCGCGGACGGTACTTTCATCCGCCAAGTGAAAGCAATATGAAAGTGCTTGATTGCAAAGTAGAAAGGTGAAATGTACGATAAAAAGACGAAGCCGTTACGTGCGTGTGTACCGGTCGACCCATTTGAGAGAGACTACGATGGAGAGCGGGAAGGAGGGAGGAGGAAGGATGAAGCCGATTACGATGGAGAATGTTTGCGAGGCGGCCCTTGATTTCGGTTGCCTAAGGTCAACGATCGACATCCGCCTCTAGCGAAAATAAATTCTGCACACGAAATAAACATAACAATAAATAGATGAGAAGAAAGTTATTTTCGGTCTAAGCTGGTCTTCGTACTTACAATTAGTTTATTATCAATATTCATATGTGAATACACATAATTATCAGTAGTTCTATAGATTGTGCGTCGATGTTTCTATAAAACTGATAATTGTTGATATTTGTATATTCACATATGCAGTGTTACGTTTAGAAAATTAAATTACATAGTAAAATAACATATCTTAGATAAGATGATTTCATTTTTAATTTAGGTAGAGTGTGAAATTATAAGTCGTTTCATCCGGATAGTTTTGAGGTAAAATTGTTTTTAAGCAAAACAATTCAGAATTTAGAAACAATATAATATTCATATATTCTATCTGACAACCGATTTTTGTGTGATACTATAATTATTGCTCAGACGCTTCACTGGTGTTCAATAATAGCAAGATAGTTGAAGAAAATCTGACATGTGGAAAAAAGTGAGATTCTAATTCTTTAGATTTAAATTTTGAACATAAAAGTACTTTAATATTGAAAGTACTTTCTTCCTTTAAATGATAAATGATAAAAGAAGATAATAGGATAACGCTGACACAAAGTTAAGTCAAAGCGAGAATTATAGGTTTGTATTTGTCTGTTTTTATTGCACTGTGTGTGCACCAGTTCAGAAAGTGCAGCAATAGAAAACAGACCTTATAAATCCTGACTAGAATTGATCTAACAATTTAGACATTAGACATAACTATCCGGTTTATAAAAGAGGAGATATTTTAAAATCCTGCACTGGGGGATGCAAATTAAATTCGTTATACATTAAAATAATTTGAAAAAAAATTTCATTTATCTGAGATAAAGACTGCAGATAATACATATTCTCTAAATAATCTAAATAAAGATAAGATGACGCTATTTTTTCATTTAGGAAATTATCAAAATAATTTTATACAAACACTGCAGATATGAAACTTACTAACAAAGTATTAAGGCTTTGACCGGAAATAGGCTTTTTTTTCTCTTATTTGTTTAAACGTAACAACATCGCGCACGTGGCAGAAATTGGTTTTTATCGTCGATACTGAGAATAATCGAAGGAGGAAAACGGGTGTTATTACGAGAGTGAGATCTTTCTCGCGCATCGCGGTAAATATAAATATTTTGCTGAGGGTACATTCTCGGAACGTCGCGACCGCGTAACCGCTCGGAATTGTTGTAATATTACTATCGTTTGCGTCGATATCGAGTTATCAGAGCGAGGTTATTTCGTTAAGCACGGGTCAGCACGGTGAGATAACTTTTGCATCTCTCCGCGGGAATGCATAAAGAAAGAGTGAAGCATAGAAAAAGGGATGAAGGAGAAAACTATTAATTGGATCGCGTTAGAGGATCTTGCATTAATATTTATTAATTATACGGAAAATTGGGAACCAGTGGAATGAATTAATTAAAAAATGCAGCTTGTAATGTGACGAACAAAAATGTCAGTCAAGACTCAATAGTGTATAATTAAGCTATGGTATGCCAAACATTTAAAATTTATGTTCACAGAGAGTAATTTTTAAAATCTTTAAAATCTTTAAAGTAAAATGATTCTTAAAAATTGAAATTGAATCACTCTTTTTAATTTTTAATCTTTAGAATGAGATTCCATTCTAAAAAATTTAGAGAGTTTCTTTAATGCACATCCTTTGTTCATCATACAATGGCTGCTTTCAGCAGAGAAAATTAATCAGTTAACGCTTAGTGATTCTTTAATACGATTGGTTCTTGCCTTTAATTCTTCGCTAAATCTAAGTGTAGGAATCAATCGTATTAAAGAATCACTAAGCGCTGATTAGTTTTCTCTGCTGAACAGCCATTGTAAACTACGTTACTACATTATATGTGAAAACTAACTCGTTTCATTGGGACTCAATTTTCCATTACATATATAATTAGTTTTTTGGACTGCGATGGCGGTTAATACTGAAGAAATGCCTCATCTACGCGATTGTGTATAATTAAAGGCGTGTAACGAAGAACATTGAGAACTGCATAACGATACGCGCAGCAGGTTCGAAAGAGTTAAGATACGAGCGGCAACTCCGTTGCAACCATTGCGAAAGGTCAAAGCAATGATTTGGTCGTTGACGCGTCCACGCCCCTGCTGTTTTTCATACCTACGATTGAATAATGCCGGACGTATCTTTGTACAAGCGCGGTTATTTTTGCATTGGTGCGTGCATTGTAACAAAGCCAATCGGTCGCTGCAATTTGAAAATTCTCCTACTTTTGAAAGATTCTATTTCAAATTGATCAACAGTCTTCGTTTTAAAACAAAGTAGAGATATTTAAATTATAAAGTTAAAATATTGAGACGAAGGCAAAAATTCTTTTTACAATTATTAAAATAGAGATTTTTAAAGTTAACTATTAAAATTTTGCAGAGAGACAAAGAGAAAGAAATTCTTTTTTTTTGAATAAAAATTTTAAGAATCTAATATTGAGAAAAAATTTAAATTAAGAAATTGAAATTGAAATTTATATTTTTTTTAGTCAGTATTCAAGATTAATTCAATGAGATAGTCAGTATTCAAGATAATTCTTCAAATAATGGTCAGAAGAGGGAACTCGATTTACTTTCTACAGTTTGATCTGTTCTCGCAGAAGAAAAGTTGACTTCGAGAAGATCCGCAGAGCCAAGTGCATGCGTTGTTGAACAATCTCGCAAAAGTATTAAAAATTTTGATTCAATCAAGTTTCTCACAGTCAATATTATTGTGAATTATATAAATTTTGATATGTAATAGAAACAATAACAGCAACAAGTGACCTCCTTAAAAAGCAATGTCTTTCAGACAGGAGTTTAAATGTTTACATTTAAAAAAATACTAAATTTTAATAAATATTTATTTGATTAACTCTAAACAAATATTTGCTAAATGTAAACATACATTTATTTGATTA
>NW_017259210.1:92498-109569 GCF_001594045.1 Atta colombica | reverse complement strand
GAATATATATATATATATATATATATATATATATATATATATATATAAAATGAAACTTGGAAATCGTATCCAGAACACTTTGAGAGACGTAAATATGAATCAGTTGTTTTCACGAAGCTAATACTTCGTCTTACAATGCACTGTTAAGCAATCTCGCAAAGTGTTACAATAGAATACAAGAATTAAGGAGGTTTTCTCTATTCGCCTGGTCGACGAGTAACTTAATCGACGTCCACGTAACTTCGGTGTAACTCACGCCGAGTGTGTTGCCAAGATCACATGCTGGAGGCAGGAAATCCTAGGCGAGCGCCCAGATTGGAGAAAGCAGCCTTCACTACTTACTGATGTATGTGTATCGTCGGAGCTCGCCAAGGCGATGCAAATTCATGTGCGTGAGCAGCAAGGCGGTTTCTTTTTTCCTCGTTCTCGGTTCTCGATCGGATCGAGACGCTTTTCTTTCTTCGTAATCTACGAGCGACGCAGATTTTACTTTCTCGCCGCTTCGACAAGATTCTTACCTAAACGAGCCACAGCTTTCTTGAGAGATTTCATCAAGCACGCTCACTCGCCAAGATTTTATCGCGCTCATCCTTCTGATTGAAGAATGTTCTTCAAACATCGAATGAGTCATGACGATATCACATAATTATGATATCAATGACGTGTATCGTTTGCCTAAACCTATCATGAGAAATAATAGAACGACACACGTAACAGATGAGCTTGTTATCTCTTTCTGATCGCATATAGGAATCATCATCATTGATATCATCATCGTGGGTTACTCAACGAAATTCCTTTGGATGCGTTCTTGGATGATTACGTCGATATTTCCTGCGGATCGAGTCAATAATTTTCTTTTTCCCTTCCACAAGACAACGTGAGAACCGCGTTCTCAATTGCGCTCTCGGAACCTCGTTCGATAATTGTTTTTGAATCATCGTCCTCGCTTTTGAATCATCGATGATTCGCGGAGAAGCTGTTATGAGCGAGACTGTAATATTATACAGTACACTCAAAAAAACTATCTTAATAAATATTTCTTTGAATATTTTGTAAGTAATCATTTACTGAACGTTAACATATATTTATTTCATACAAGAACCATTAATTCAATTTAATTATCAATTTTTTATCGAGTGAATATTTATTTACTATAAGAGTAAATGTTTACTTACAAATATTAAAAATACTTATTAAGTAAATTTTTTTCAGTGTATTGAGATCAACAGAAAAAACTGTTTTTATTTGAATAGGAAAAAAGGGATTTGTTAGAATATCTAAATTTTTAGTTTTAGATCAAATGTAAAATAAAATATACTATCAAAATAATTAATTTAAATTGTTAGAATTAAATTGCTACAATTTTTTGCAACACTGCTCATCAGGCTTGAACATCCTACTCTCGAAATTTTTTAAAGTAGAATTTTCATTCTAAAGATTGAAATTTCATTATTAAAAATTAAAAATTCTTTTTCACACAAGAGTGGCAGAATTTTCGTTCTTCAGAATAAGATTCTACTTTAGAGAGTAGGATGTTCAAGCACGATGAGCGATGTTACAAAAAATTGTGACATTCTAGTAATTTAAACATAATTATTTTGATGATGCAATATTTGTTTTCAGAATTTGTTTTCTGAATTTATAAAGCTAAATTTTTAGACACTTCAGCAAAATTGTTCTTTCCACAGGCTTTATTCGATGGAATTTGACGGAGTACAGGCAAGTTAAAAAAGGTTCGTTGGCAAGCAGTTGTTTTAATTTAAACTATTCCAGATTGAAAGGGAGTTTTGTACGAAAAAGAACGATTCTCCTAAAGTAAATCTAAAAATTTAGATAAACACAGATGCTTTCAGATCTGTATCCAGCTAAATTTTTAGATGACTTCAGTCAATCAATAAAAATTTTAGATAGTTCAGTAAAATCTGTCTTTCCCCCCTTAAAGTGGCGTCTACAATGAGATATTAAGGCGCATAAAATTCAAGTTTTAAGTCTAAAATCGTAAAAAATTAACTGATAATCGATTATTCTCCCTCACATTCGACTATGATAAGTCAATTTATTTATTGCGGCTTAAAGCTCAAAGTTTAATTTTTGCGCTATAAAATCGCATTGTAGGCACCGCTAAATTTTGAATTTAAAAAATACATCCTTATGGATATTATAGAATCGACACGTGACAGAACGCGATGCAGCGGAGGCTGCGCGTCTCGTCATCCGGCGATGCTGAATCATCGATCGACCAACCGAGTCGATCTCGAAGTCAGTCTGCGAGGTTGACATCTCGCATCTCGGGGACCTTGAGGAGTCCGGGACGATCACGGTCGTCCGTGTCGATGGGGCAAGGCCCTCAAGGTCACTCGAGACTTATTGAATATCGCGGGCGGCCGTCGCGACGTTGTCCCGATGCCGGTCGTGAAAAACGTCCGCTCGGGAAGGTCATCCTCTGCTCGAAGCGAAGATTACGGCGAGACCCTGACGTGTTGTAATAACGTATTGTAAAGCGATGAACAATTCCGGATCTCATGGTTGACGACAATTATCGTCTGAAAGGAAGTGCTACCTTCGCCACTTGGTTTATAATTAATAAATTGCAACGAAAGCCGTATTGTGAATGTAAAAAGGTATCGAGAATGATGCGATAAGTATTGTGAGATAACACCAGCATGCACTTCTTATTCAATATAAACGTAGCCTTAATAATAATAATATGTCCACGATATGTCCAAACAAACGATTATTATTTAAAAAAACAAGAAAATGATTGCAGCTTCTTCGTCGATAAATTTTTTTATTTTCAAGTTTTTAATTTCTTGACCGTATGACGTCACGAGTGGTTAATAACATGTTATATTTCTTTGTCACGAATTTCACTTGTTAAAAGTACATCCTTAAGTAGAAAAATAGGTCATCATAACGTCAAAATGATATTAAAATGAATCACGACTCTGATCGTAAAGTGACTTTTAATTATTTTGGAATTATTTTGACGCCATTTAATGTTAACGACTTTTTATTGGAACACAGAAAAAAGGAACAATGGAAATCCAATCCATTAAGTTAATTTCTATTATTGAATATAATTTTGTTGAATCATTAAAATAATTCTGTAGAATGTTTAAATAATGTTGCAAAAAGTTTTGATATTCTAACAATTTGAGTGTCATAGTTATTTTGATAGTCCAGTAAAATTATACTTAATAATTAAAATAACGTTTTGTTACTTTTAACTTCTATATGTGCGTCGAAATGTAAATCTATGTTTCTGTAGTTAGAGTTTCAGTTGTTTCAAACAAAACGATATCCATATTAATGTGCATATATTTAGTAAATAATAAACTAAATTTTAGTTAAATTTAATATATATCTTTTCGAGTTAAACTGATTAACTGCATTGTTTTAACTAAATTAACGATATAATGTGAGTGCGAGCAGTGAAAAAAATGATTAAAAATAACTAAAATCAGTATAATTTGATATTATAAATTTAACAATATGCATTGGAAAAAAAAATTAAATTTCAATAAATATTTGTTTAAATAGCTCTTGTAGGTAAATATTAATTAAATCTATATATATTTATTTTTTTTTTACGGTTCAAACGGAACGCACTTATACGACATGCGGAATGCCGTAGAATTACTTCAAAAAGGTTTACAATCGCGAGAGTCCTTATGTGTAGATTTTCAACTTCTGTGATACTTGCCCGCGTGACGTCATAGTGTCATTTCAGTGTTGAGTGAGCGACTCAAGACCTGCCGCGATTTCCGCGACTTTTCGACTCGTCCAAGGTATATTACACACAATTACGTACGCAGAGAAATATCGAAAGTGCCACGGTAAGCATCTAAGAAGTGTAAGCATGCATATTTTCCGTTCGGGTTGCCTCATAACTCTCATGAATAATGTAATCAGGAATGCGATTTTTTTGAAAAACAGTCGCGAGTCCCTGCGTTCGGATTTTTGACCCCCGTGACGTTTGACTGTGTGACGTCACACCGGCATTAGTTCAGTTCAGTGAACGGCGTAATACCAGTGAGACGCGCGACACTTTCCGCGATTTTCGCGACTCTTGGTTCGTCTAAAGTATATCGTACGGACACAAAAAAAGCATCGAATGCCGCGACGAGTGTCTAGGAAATATAACATTCATGTTTCTCCATTCGGGACACCTCGCGAACAATATAATCTGGACGGAGTGTGATTTTTCGAAAAACCGTTACGGTCGCGAGTCCCTGCCTTCGGATTTTTGACCCCCGTGGTGTTTGACTGTGTGACATCACACCGGCATTAGTTCAGTGGACGGCTTAATACCGGTGAGACGCGCGACTCTTTCCGCGATTTTCGCGACTCTTGGTTCGTCTAAGTAAAGTCGTAGGGACACAAAAAAACATCGGGTGCCGCGACGAGTGTCTAGGAAGTGTAAGTGTGCATATTTTTCCACTTGCAAACAGTATAATCTGGACGGATGCGAGTTCTTCGAAAAACGGTTACGGTTACGGATTTTGACCCGTGACGTCACAGCGTCAGTTGAGTGGACAACGTATAAAAACCGGTAAGACGCGCAGTATCTTCTGCGACCTTTTATATCTCGTGACCTTTCAGATTCTAGTGAATGAATTCGCTCACTTTAGTAATTTCCACTTCGTTTCGAAGTACATAGAAAATCGAGTGTCCTATTTTTAGATGGGCGATTTTCTCACGAGGTAAACTCGAGGAATGCCAACAATGGCGTCGCCGCGCGATTATCGTTAGGCGTGTGTTTGTTCGCCGAGACGCATCGCACGAGTTTAATAGAACGCGATGAATCTAGCTCGAAATAGATATCTCCGACGAATGAAATTTCCTCTAAAATCGGTGTTCTCTCTCTCCTTGTCACGGAAATGTCTGACCGCCTACGAGCGAGCATGGATGTAGTAATAACGCGTAATCTAATAATTCTGCTCTTAACGCGGAATATCTCAACGAGCGAAATTGTTTCTGTGAGAAGATTCATAACGATCGTTATGTATTCCTTTCGGATTCTTCATTGCTCATGATTGCGCGATTCTATAGGTGTATCTATATATATTTTGACGTACACAGATAAACATTTATAATAAAAGTGTAAATCTATGTATAATAAGTTCGAAAATATGTACTTTATATTACATACTTGTTATGTTACAATTATTAAATTTAATTATTTATTATTTATTTATTATTTATTTAATTATTAATTATCTGTTAATCACGTCATATTATTATATTATATGTTAGATTAAATTATTTGCTAATTACATTATAATTATTTATTATATCATAATTTATTTTATATGTTTATTTAGAATTTTTACTTTCATCTGAAACATTTTTTCAGATTTTTCAAGATATTTGCTTGGGACAATTAAAGTGAGACTTTCAATAGATAATTTGTTTACATATTTATTGTGCGTTCTCTTCGGAAAATCATTTTGACTAGAAATCAAGGAAAAGGGATAAGACCTTCAGGAATTCGTGAGGAACAACACTGAGATTGTTTTTCAAGTTCGCCAGCCGGCGGCTCGATTCCGAATTTCGGAATTCGGTAGCCGCGTTCTGCTGTTTGTCCCCAACTCCCTTCCATCCCCTTCTGACTCCGCTTCGTACATGAAATTATTACGCGTTCCCGATCAATCGTTGTCTGTCGACGTGATTTTGATCGTTCGATTTCCCGACAGCAGCAGCAACAGGTTACTCTTCGTCACCGAGACACGTCGCGCCCGCGTTCGATTCGCAATCGCGTCGTTAATTTTCTTTGCTAATCGAACATGTGTACGTGTCAATTACGCGAACGACCGGGAGTGGCGAAGCCTTGTCGCGCGATTGTTAACGAGTGCCGGGTGCGTGCACGGGTTATCGGTTTCCGCGATCGATTTACCGCGAGTGAGTGCCTGGACGAGGAGAACCGACGGGGATGAAGCCGAGGACAACGACTGGTGAGTAAATTTGTCGTATTCATAAATGTCCCTTGATTACCTTCGGCGTCATTTTTATCACGTTACATATTTCTACATTCTTTTTCCTAGAGTTGGTAAAGACTAACGTCTTTTTTTAAGAATACATTAACATTGTGTTTCTTCTTAATGCTTCAAATATGCTTTAAACGATACTATGAAAAAACATAAAAAATATCAATTAAGTATGTTTAAAATTGTTTAAAATACGTTTGTGTTTTTTTACCGACTCTGCTTTTTGCGCTCTGATCAAACTTTCTTTAGTTTCTTCTTTGTATTGTATATTATAATAAATACAATTAATAATTTGCGATAATAATAATAAACTGAAAGATTTACTTTTGGACTCCAAACTCTTATTTATTTTCGTATTGGAATAATTTAATTTCGAATGAAACCTATTTTGTTTCCCAAAAATTTAACTTGAATGCGTTTAATTACATTTCTTAATTTAAAAAAATCGATTTGATTGAATTATTCCAATGACTGCATTTATTGAATTTAAAGAAATCTTTCTCTCTATGTAATAAAAAAGCCTAAATGAAATGGAGGGAGAAATGCTCGATATAAAGAATAATAATTGTATTAATATGCAATAAAATTGTAAAGAAAAAGTTAAACAGCAGAGGAGCAAGTAAACGAAATTGCAATTGAAAGGTGAGACAATAAATGCATAGAGAAAAAGATTTTTTTAAATTTAATAAATGTATGTTATTAAAAAGTTCAATCAAATCGATTCTTTAAACTGAGAATTCTGAGAAATATAACTGATTGCATTCAAACTAAATTTTTGGGATTTTACAAAATATTTTTCATTCCAAATTAAATTGTTTCAATGAGATAAACGTAAATAGGAGTTTTGAGTATAGCTAAATTATTTTTACTGTACCTGAAAATCTAATCCGAATGAAAAGGTAGAGGAAAAAAAAAATCTAAATTTTAATAAATGTTTGTATAAATGGAATTGACTGAATATTTACAAAATGTAAACATGTACTTATTTGGTTTACCAGAACCATTAATTTGATTTAACTATCATTTTTTTTACTTAGTCAATATTTATTTAATGTAAGTAAATGTCAAATTAGATTACAACAATTCAAACAAATCTTTTCAAATCTATTACATTTTTCTCTCAATGTAATAAGAAATTTAAATTAGAACGATAATATAAGATAGTGATAACAAAAAATATATGTAATATAATAATAAAGAAAATAAAAACTAATAGTGCAAAATAATAATAATAATAATAAATCGGAGAACTAATAATGTTACGAGTAAAATAACGCTCTAAAAAATATGATAACAATTTAATTATCGTTATTCACTTCTTTAATCTTTGTATAACCACAGAAATTAAAAATTCTTTAGTTTTATCTATACAAACACTCACTGAAAGCAACGTAACATTAATGTTGTTAATCAACTGTAACTGTTATTTAACACATACATTACATTTTACATTATACGCCATGAATTTGTAATGTAATTAATAATAAATAAAAATAAATGAATAATAAGAGCAATTAAATGTAATAATAATAGTTTAATAAACATATATGTATACAATCTTGGCAAAAAATACTAAGCCCTTAAATTTTTTTCATTTATCTGCATTATCACTTATTAGTTGCCGGGATTATATACAAGTTTAAAGGATTCTTGAAACAAAGAATATTTTACAACAAATATCGTAAATTATTTTTTGAGCTGAAACGTCAAATAATTATTAATAAAGTGGCCACTATATTTTTGGCCAAGACTGTACATTTATAAAATGATTTATTATTATGTTTATTATGTATTGATGTTATGTTATTTTTTAATTAGTGTTTACTGATAAATTTTCTCCGATATTACTCGTTTAGTTAATAATAATAATAACTAATATATGTATTGTATAATGTTGTTGATTTTTCTGGATCTTTAATACGTTTCCAGACTGTGAACATTCGTGCAGCAACATTCGTTGCGCATTATTGTAAGTGTTTTACTTTTCTTTAATTATTTCTTTATCAAAATAATCAGTAATCTATTTTTTACGTGCTGTCTGTAATTTGAAATCGATTCAGGTAGATTAGCGCGAGCTGATTAAGATTAATAAACATAATTCCGCGTCTTTCGTAACGAATGAAAGTCAGATTTGAAATTGATCAAGTCAGGCGAGATTAGTGCGGATTTGTTAACATTAATAACAATAATTTTACGTCTTTCATAACGAATGAAAGTCGGCATTCAATGAATAGCGACTTTGCGTAAGATTCGTCGGGATAAAAGGCTCGTTATAAACGATAAAGTCGTCTCACGGGAATTTATCGTTTTTCACCGACAATGTGGCTTATCGATATACGAGCGTCTCGTACGCCTCGTTTAATCGCGCTTAATCGACGACATTTTGCGACACCGGAAATACTTGGTGGCTTTTATCGCGCTTTTCCTGCAGAGTGGCAGCGATGCGAATGTGAAGCAGTGCATCGTGTCTTATCGCGAATCACATTGAACGATGAACTAAAACAAACTCTCGAGTCATACACTTATCTTTTGTTGTATAGTGTAGTGCCATTCATGAAACTCGTGATGAAGTTGAAGTAAATGATAATGAAAATTAAATAAAACGAAAGTATGTTTATATTTAGAAGCGATGAGATTGTATTAAATTATTCATTCGGTTACTTATTAATATTATGGCTTTATATGTATAAGGCTTTAAATATATTTATAATTAAATGGATGAATAATTTAATACACATCTCTTCCATTTCTAAATGTGATTCTGAACATATCATTTCTTTACCTCAAAAGTGATACAATTAAAAAAAAAATGATTTTTTTTTTTTTTTAGAAAAAGAGAATTATTTTTAACTTGATAGAAAATTTTGGACTAATCAAATAATAATTTTGGTAAAAAGTTTAAAAAATATGCAATGCTCAAATGTCATTTTTATTATTTTCGTTTAATTCTTAAAAATACTACTCTTTTTTTAGTTTTCTCGATTTTGTTATCTACGATAACGATTATTTCCTCACAATAACAAAATTATACAAATCCAGAATATTTCATCAGAAGTGACATAACTCGAAATATCACCAACATTTTATTTTATTAGAACAGCTAAATTTAAAATAAAATAATTTCTTTTTCGAACTTCGTTCACCAAAACTGTTTTAATTCTAAATATTCTCTGTAAAAAATTCTCTTTTTTATTTACAAAAACATACAAGTCCAACTGTCTCTCTTGTAGAAATATTACGATTTCTTTGATAACTTTAAGAATGACAAGAGTGACACAAGTGCTATTTTTGATAGAAATAAACAAAAATAAATACAAATATATATAACTTATAATGAATATAATTAAATTTTTTCCACATAAACTTTATAATAAAAATTTTTCTTACAAACTCTACTCAACTCTTATCAATATCTGAAATTCATACCCCATAAACATTAACCGGCTTATAAACCACTGTATATAGCCTTACTAAAAATCATATAGAACTAAAAAAATATATATAATAATATAACTTAAAAATTTTTCCTATTATAATTACTATTACTATTATTAAAACAGACTCTGAGAAATTAAGTTAGAATTTGTTTTTCATGATCGATAGAGCAAGTTTCAGTTACATCTGAATTTTTTACATGGTTTAAATAATTAAATAGTTCAAATTAATTCTTTAGTGCCAATCTTATATTTTTGACTTCTGATAGAAACTATATAATAATTTAGATTGCCCATTTAGGTGAAAATAGGTCATTGTCTTTACTTAACTTATTGATTTAAACAGTAACTCGAAAATAAAATTTAATGTAAGTAAGAAAAAATAATATATGCATAAAAGCAATGTTGAAAGAAATACACAGATATAAAATATAGATAAAACAAATTTCTGATCTCTAGCGGAGATATTAAGTCCCTCGTTTTTCTATACAAAAATTGGAATAAATGACATATGTGATTTAAATAACAGACATTTTCATATGTTGCATCTAACAAGCTCTCGAGCGCAAAACATGTTCTGTCGAGTAGCGAATTCTTTCTGTCTTGCGACTACTCATCAAGAGATTCGTTCTCGAGATCCGCAACGGTTCTGGCAAACGGAATAAGTCGACGAAGTGGAGTTTTCGGGATCGAAAAGTAGGCCAACGGAGCACGTGTATAACATTCGAGTTCGAGGTCGTTTATTACGTAACACGGATGCATTAGTTATTATTTACGTGCTTCTGGTACTGGACTTCTTAAAATTGACGTTTTTCAAGAATTTGCACGAAAAAAAAGTAATTAAATATAACAATATGTGTACGAACAGCATTTAGCAAATTTATATAAGGTTGAGACACTGCAAAAAAATTATTATAAATTTTAATAAATATTTGTTTAAATAGCACTAACTAAATATTCATTAAATGTAAACATATATTTATTTACTTTGATTAAAGTATAATTTTTTTATTGAATAAATATAGATTTATATATATATTATAAATAAATGTTTCGTTTGTATTTAAACAATTATTTATTAAATTGAGTTAATTTTCAAACGAGCAACAGTCAGTATCTTTATTGTACTTTACCGGATCTTTGAGAGTTTAGATTACAGTATTTTATATAAATTATCAATATCATAAAATACTCGTAATTAAAGAATTCTCAAATCGTTTGATACAAGTCTGATAAACTGGATTCTCGATCTCAACCGAGGATGGCAAATTTATTTTATCGATGAACATAATTAATCTACTGTTGACTAAAGTATCCAAATGTTCCTAGCTTATTGTCTGACGGGATATTTATTGACGTTCGAATTTTTAAATATTTTTTTTATATTTTGACACTTCATTGATAGTTTTTAAATTTCCATTGTATCCGTTATTCTATGTTCGTTAATTTAAGATTGTATCTCTGCGTTGTAGCACTGAAGACGGCTTTGTAAACCGCAACGTTTGTTAATTATATTAATTTAAAGTTAATTCAATTATAGCTCGAAAAGCCATGACATTGTGTTAATTTTAAAAAAAATATTTATTCTATCTAAAATAACTTTAGTAAATTTTGTTCTAATATAGTATATTCTGAACACGCCATGAAGTAATAAAGGGTTAATTACCTATCTTATTGATATTTTTCCGCATTGGAATAGCGCGCGCCGAGGCGGAGGTGGCACAGTAATTTCGCATGTTCCCTGTCTCTTCTTCTCTCTTTTTTGCCCGAACGTCGAACTCGGTGCCCGCTCTAATGCTATTGTGTGCGAAGATAAAACTTAATAATCTGCAGCTGTATGACCCATCTCCGTGGCTCGCCGGGCTATTTGCGTACGGGCAATCTGCTGATTTATTCTTCGTTACGAGATAATCTCATTTCCGACGAAATGCTAGCGGCGCAATCTAATTACCGGCCGCCGCGTATTTCCTCCTCGGCCAACGACCGACCAATTAATTCGCTGTTCTCGAATTTGCGCTAATTTATCGGCTACATCGGGCCCCGGATATTTGTCGTATTTAGCTTTAATTCTCTTCCCGAATGCTCAACATAGATTAAATTTCATTTCAATAACTCTTTTACGAGCTCTCTCTGTATTCTCCGCTAATTGTGTTACTCGAATGCAAATTGTTTCCTTGCAAGTTTATCCGTCTATGAATAAACTTGCGTTGTCAATCTCAATGGGAAGGTTGATTATCGCATTAGATTGTTTGATTGGAAAAATTTCAAACGACACAATTGTCTCGTGACATTTTAGTTCGAACTGAATTTTTCATATGTAAATAGTCCTAATTAACTCTTTGAACATCAATCTTATAATTCTAACTTTTAGTGGAAAATATTGTACATAAAAGTCCACGTTGCCCATTCATGTAGAAATAGGTCGTTGTAGGATTAGTTTCATCTTCCTTTACAGAAATCCAATGTAATACTGACAGACAATAATTAATTATATTTATTTTTAATCAATTATTTATTACTGTATTATTTAGTTTGAACTGTTATCTATATATAATGCTTTTAATACACAAAAGAGTAATTAATCACTATAGACATAAATAGAAAATAGATCCCGATAGAAATAAATTTCAATCGACAGAAATAAATTTTATTTTCGATCGTAATTCGACATTCACATGCAAATTTTTGAAAAATATATTTTTCAGTTTTATACACTGCATGCAAATTCTTCGATTTATCGGATTTGAAATCTCAAACTGAAGTTAAAATATTAATATCTCAAAGATTTTAGATATTAGATTGATCATCGATTTATTAATGATACTGATAAACATTTTTTCGCAGTAAGTTCTCTGCAAGTTTTTAAGATGCTTGTTATGCATCATTAATAGATTGACGGTAACTTGAGATAACTTGAGATTAATAATATTTCATCTTCAGTTTGCGTTTCAAATCCGACAACCGAATAGTCTATATAAAACTGAAAAATGTGTTTGAAAACATTTGCATTATTCCAAAATACGAAAATGGGATTATTTCTCTCAATTAAATTAATCACTACTTTCTTTTAAATTTCCTTAACTGATATATATTGTATGTGTACACACACACACGCACGCACGCACGCACGCACGCACGCACACACACACACACACACATACTGAAAACTAAATTTAATAAATGTTTGTTCGAATAGTTCTAAGTAAGTATTTACTGTATGTAAACATATATTTATTTGATACATAACCTATTAATTTGATTTAACTATCATTTTTATTGAGTAAATATTTACTGTAAATAAATATTTATTTAATACTATTCAAAGAAATTATGTATTAAGATTTAGTAAATTTTATTAAGTATATTTGCTTCAAGTTAACATAATTAAATGTTTTTTTCATTTTCTAAGTTAAAATATGAAGAATTTGATTACTCAAAATTATGTAAGGTTCTGTAAACATTTATTATAAACAATTTTTCCAAATGTAGAATAATCATCATTGAAGATGTCCGGATTCGCTCTGAATTCACGAATATTAATTAAAGTTTTCTTTATAAGAGCGATTATTTTCGTCCTACTCGCGTTGCGAGCAAAAGATTTCCCTTCACAAATCATGACCCATATGTTCTCGAAGATCTTAAGATCCGTTGCATTAGGAGCGCAACGGCCACAGAGGGACGTACAATCGATCGAGGTCGATCGGGGAAATTTCGATCTTTTTCAAACGGTCCGCCCTTCTTCCCTCTAATAATAAACTTCAAACGGCAGTTGCCCTAAAAAAAAAAGAAGATCCAGCAGACTCACTCGCGTTCACCGATTTCCTGCGTCCCTCGATCATTGTTCGGCAAGTTCGGGGACCTTCTCCTCTTTGTATCCTTTGCACAGATCGTCGGGGGCCTC
Source organism: Atta colombica (assembly GCF_001594045.1). Lineage (NCBI taxonomy): Eukaryota > Metazoa > Arthropoda > Insecta > Hymenoptera > Formicidae > Atta > Atta colombica. Next base: position 96,244 of record NW_017259210.1, on the reverse strand, counting down.
GGGGGTTCGCGTATTGTGCGCGAGAATTTGTCTCTGTTACGAGATGCAAAGTAATCTGCGGGTGTACGTTACCTTTCTTCGTCTCGCGTTTCCATATTGTGCGCGCGGCATAACGGGAAATGTTTTTTTTCTAACTTGGATTCGACACCGCGAGAGAATAAAACGGGACAATTAAGCGCTCTTCCGGTCTCGGAATCATGTCGTAAAACCAAGATAGCACGTCACGTCGCACTTTTTATTTCAGATATCTTTGAAAATTTTATTCTTGTATTATTCTTACGGAAAGACGATTTTGTTGAAATATCTAAAAATTTAACACAGTCGATACAGATCTGAAAATAACTTTGTTTGTTTTTAACGTTTGTTTTTAAAAATAATTATGTACGCTTAAATTGGTTATTAAAATATTAAAACTTTTCGCAGCATTGCTATCAACATTTAAGTGCCCTGCATAATTATCATCATTGATTATATTTTGATAATCTAATAAAATTATTTTTATATTTGTATCCAGCTAAATTTTGAGATACTTCAGCAAAAGCCGTTTTTTTCGCCTTTGGAAACATTTATTTTAGAAAACTTAAAAAATTTATTTTAAAATACTTTAAATAATTTACCTAAAATTTACTGTTGAGAAAACCTAAAAAATGAAGGTAAATTATACCTTAAACTTTTTCTGAAATAACTTTAAAATTTACTTAAAAACAGCTAAAAGGAACTAACCGATTATATTTAAGTCTTGAAAAACTTTAAAAATTTTAGGTTATTTTGACCTAATCTTTTACATACATTTAATTATCTCAAAATTTTTTAAGTAAACTCTTAATTACTTTTGAAAACTTTAATTTCGTTAAAAGTAAATTTTTCCAAGAGCGTGTAGTAATATAATCATAATTCCTTTAATCCTTCATTATTTGCGTGAGTTTATATCTCAATCTTATGAATTCGCTAAACTGTTCTCTAAATTTTTTGGAGTGGATTCTCAAAATTTGAATCAGTCTTGAAAAAGAATGATTTTCAATCTTAATGAGTTTTTTTCTATCTAAGCTTTAAATTTTAAGCCGTAAAAAATTGCCTAATCACAGTTGAATGTGAGAAGAATAATCGATTAATGAATTTCTTATGACTTAAGTATTGTAGAAAGCCTATAACAATGAGATTTCATTGTTCAGTGTGTGAGAGAAGTTTTTTCTAAAAGTTTTAAACAATAAATACTTTATACGTATTATTATTACATTTATTGTTTCATAATAAAAAATTGTTACATTTATCTTAATCTAACAATAAACTAATCTAAAGAAGGTATAGAATATTATCAATCTTTATCTAATAAATCATCAAAGAGAACAAAGAAAGCAAAGATATAATGTTGGGATATCAAAAACCTTACATAATTAAAAAAAAAAAAAAAGTCACGTTAATAATATTTAATCGACATAACAATATTTGCGGATTGCAGAGTTTATGAAGTATTTACACAAGATAATTCTCAGATTGTTATTTTACACGTTTAATGTTGAAGGTGAATCGATCATTCGCGATTAAATTAAAAATGACGCGATTCTGAAGAAAGGTTTGCGGTTTGCTTTGCATCACTTTTTTTGCGCAATCATTGTTGAATCATGAGCGTTGTTTCGCGATAGATCGTCGTTCTTTGTTGCGAGATTCTCGATACGTATCGCATCGAGACAGCGCGGACGAAGATAACGATCGACAAACAGTGCACATGTGATTGCGTCGCTCGGCGATGCACGTTCTCGGTACAGTTGATGTTCCGCGCTATTTGCATATAAAAGAACGTCCTGTCGTTGCGATTGCAGAACGTCGGACGAAAATAATCGCGCAAATCGGATCATCGGATTCCATATCGATAAGTGCATCCATTATTAACCACACAATTTCTCCGCTTCATAATTAATCGGTTTTATTTTCCTTTAAGGATGATGAACTGCGCCATGGAACTTTTGTAAGATCATCACGCGTGCAAATTCTGATTGGCGTGAAGAAAAATATGATCAATTCGAAATTATGCATGTTTTGTGAAAAGGAGAATTTTATTGTAAAATATATTTTATGTATTTTCTATATTTTATTCATAAAATAGTTAAATCATTTGAAAACTTATTTATTAATAGTTAATTCATTTGGAAACTTATGTATTTTCTATTTTTATTCATAAAGTGTTAAATTTATTTGAAAACTTTGTAATTGAAATCAAGATAATTAATCTAAATTAGGCTAATTTTATTTTTAGTTAGGGAGAATAAGAAAATATGATGAATTGTGCTGTGGAATTTTTATATTTATGATTTGTATAAAGCAGTAAAATCAATCTAAAATTAGATATTTTTATGTGTAAAATGATAACGTTTTATCTCTTTACTTTCTATTTTGTTCATGAAAATGTATTAAAAAATTATTGATATGAGATCGAGATTATAAAATCTTATACAAAAGTAAAGAACAATATCTCTAAGTCTAATTTAGGACGATAAATAATCAATAAATAATATAATAGATCAATCATATTTAGCCACACATTCTTAAAGTTTCTACATTCTTAATTTCGTTTTTGTATTTGCGCATCAATTTCTGAGCTTAACTTTTATATGCTCTTATCACTTTATTATTACTTAAAATTTCTATAAATTGAAAAAAAGCATAATAATTCAAACGTAAAGCGATAGAATTTAAACTAATCGCGAAAAGAATATACCTGGTTAAGAGCTGTTCGCTGCGCATTAATAAATGAAATTAAAATAAAAAATAGATTGCAAGATTCGATTACAAGACTACATTTTTAACTGTTTCGATAATCGAGCTTTCTAATAGCGAATTCGGTTGGATGCACTAGTGCGCATTGATTCATATTAAAACAGTTGAATCCTGATTAAATCTGAATGTAAAAGTGAACTGTAAATATTTTAAATTATGTATAAAATACATATTTATGTTATAATACATATTTAATTTATATTGCTTAAGAGCAATGTAAAATATTGAGGATTTCACTGTTTAACTCGTTTTTATATTTATATTAAACACTCAGCTTTACGTCAATTTGTGTATGACGGCTTTTATATACATTGGTGTGCACTGAATGCAGCGTTCAATTGAATTGTTGTTATATATACAAGATCATAAGCTTTAATAATTTTTGTAATAATTTCTGATTTCTTAGTTTTTTTTTCTATGTATTCTTAGTCCGAATAAATTCGAATCGGGAGAAAAACAGTTTCTTTTTTTGGTTTTTTTTCCTTACCATTTTTCCAGACTTCTTTTCTTTTGAGATAATTTTTTTCTTATTTATTCCTTTACGTTAATAATTTCACATTAAATTATTAATTTCTTTTACTTTTAAGAATTCTAATAAGTAAATCATTTACGAATAAAGTTCTGTTATGATCATCTATAAAATTTTTTTTTAATTTATAAATAAATTTTTCTCTCTCTCTTTTTTATAACTTCTTCAAAGACGTTGCATATTAAATAATAAAAAAAGAACATACATGATACTGTAACTTTGTTCATATGCATGTGTACGTAAAACTGTGTGTTGTTATAAAAAAAGTATAAACAAGAACATATATGTATAAAGAAGATGGAAAATTTATAAACAAATACTTTTTTTTAAGTGTATTACAAGTGTATTTATATAGAAGCGTACTTTGTGTATAACAAAAAATACTAGTATTTTGTACTTTGTCATAGAATGTACATCTGGTAGTACAAATAATGATGAAAAT
>NW_017259210.1:84018-92398 GCF_001594045.1 Atta colombica | reverse complement strand
AAAATAATTTAAAATAATTTAAAGCAATATTCTATCATTAAATTCAAATGTACGCAAAAAAGATCTTTTTAAAAGAATATTTTTTGATAAAAAAAAATGGAAAAAATTAAGTTTTTTTTTATTTTATTTTCCTGAAAAATTAAGAATACTAATTCTATGTATAATTTACAATATTAATAAATTCATATATGAACACGCGATGTATCTACGTGAACTGTCACAAAATCGCGGAAGACCGATCGTCTACCTGAATACATAATACACTTTGAGAGACGGAGGATTCCGCTGGGGCGGAATTTTTCGTTCATTATCCATCGGCAAAATGCCGACCTCGCGATTATCGCGCAGTCGATTTGACACCCTCGTTCGCCAGTAGCGGTTCGCAAGACCCGAGACGCTGCACGTAGAAAGTGAGGGGAATTTAGGGGGCGGGCGATTTCCGATGGTAAATTGTTGCACGGTGAATAGAAGGATGCGCAAATGCATCCGTGGGGAAAGGGGCGCAGGGATGCGAGAAGAAGAAGAGGAAGCGATCGTGAGGCCCCGGCCGAGGCGACGAGACGCGACGTAAGGCTGCGCGCCGTAAGTATGTCGTGGTGAAGCGGTACACGCGACGGATCCTCTGTCATAATATGTAGTTTCACAATGGCGGCTATCGAGGGCAGAACACCGTTAGCTCCTTCGTTGCTGGTACCGTGTTACCCAGAGAGGAGGCGGCCCGCGGCGACCGCGTCTCGTCGTCTCTCCAGCAAGAAATCGCCTCGCCTCCGTCCTCCCTCTCGTCTTGCCTATCATTGTGCTATTCTCCCATCGTCACGTTCATCCCCGATCGCGCGCACGTTACCGGTGCGCACGATCGCACGAATCCCGTGACGACCGACGACGGATTCGGTTGTTCTAGAACTAGAACGGCCAGGAATTGCCCCGCGGACTTGGGAACGGAAAGACAGATGCTCCTCGTCTGCCAGTCAAGCGAACTGACATTGCTTATCATGGCTTTTCGAGAGGGTCCCTGTACTTTGAGGTTGTCTCACGGAAAGATAATAACTGCTTTCTTGAAATGTTATAAAACGAAGTTGCATTATATAATAATGTTTATTCATAAGTTTATTCATAAGTTGTTGCTATAGACTATTAATTTTCAGGGTTGCCACAGACCTGGAAAATCGGGAAAACCGAGAAAATCTGGAATTTCGAAATTTGTTCACAATTTTCTGCTCCTATTTCTAAATAATTGTTTAAATAATTTTTTTATTATTGTATCTGACGTTTATAGTTAAATACGTTCTGCACTTAAATGATTTTAATAAACTTCTGCACGTAAATGATTTTAATAAAATAATTAAAATTTATTTATTTTATTCAGTATTTTGATCCCTTTTTTCCGTCATAACTGCATCCTTTTTTCCAAAACTAATTTATTTTTTCCTGGCTTGAATTTGCATCCAAAATTGTACTATGCTACTTTTTTTCCGTTGTTTTTTAATAATATAGACTAGCTTTCTTATAATCCTTGAGTCTAAATGTAAAAATTTACATATTTTATATTACTCATGAAGAAAACTTTTCATTTTCATCTGGAAAACCTAGAAAAGTTAAAGAATTTGAAAATTTATTTTCTATGGCAACCTTGATTTTCAGCAGAAACGATAAAGTCTTTTAAATTATGTATTTAATAATAAAATATACATTTGATAGAAAAGTGTTTGATATTTGTGACTATAATTAATTGCATGGTAAAATAATTATGGATATAATAATTGAAAGCTTACATTTTCGTATTTGTTAGTAATAATAATTTTAAAAGGACATCCAGGTTTGTGAAAAATATATAATTGCATAAAAAATTACTATAAACTACAGTTAAATTATAAAAACTGCAACTATTTTTTTCTTCTAGTACAAAAACTAAATCTTGAATATTTTATTATTTTTTAATACATTTTCTTTCAAAATTAATTATTTTTTAAAGAAATGTATAAATTTTTGAAGTATCAAGAAGAAGAACTCATTAAAATTTCTAACATCTATCAAAGAATTAATATATTAAAATGATTTCGTGACAGGTCTCTCAAAACTTTATCATTCATCTTTCAAATTGAACGTTTTAATCTTTGGATCTTAATTTGTTAAATTGCTAGCCAATTTAACTCGTGATATTAGTGTGGTAATTTAGTAGAGTTAGCGTTTTCAAGACCGAAAAATCATTTCTGGGGACTACATACGTAGTATATAAATTCACACAAGAATCATATAAGCACTTAAGATCTAGTTAGACCATTTAAAGCTTTGATTTCTATAGTTTGTGTTATTACACATACTATAATATACGGTCCTATAATATACATTATATTGTTAATCTTGGAAGTTTCTTACTCGACACTTTTATTAAATTAAAATGGATTAGTCTCGTTCTCTTTACGATAGAAATATAAATACGAAAGGGATAACGGAGCGGATGAAATGCGGTCGGGCGCTTATCGGCTATCTTCCAACGCAATGCGTAAGGTTAACGACACGCGTTATATGGGAGGCCGCTGCAACCCGAACGCGCAGCATCCAGGATGTCCGCAGCGCGCGATAGGAACGTCGCGGACTGCAGTATCCTGGGTATGTCTGGCTGCGGCGAAGTGTGTGTTGCGTCCCCATATCAACGAGCTTGTGTCCCTTCTTCTCGGAAACTCTAACCGCGATAGCCCCTCGACGAGTCGCTCTAATCATCAGACTCCGCAACTCGCGCGATTTTCCTCGTTGATGTAACAACTCTTGCCCCTCGAATATTTCTCGTCTGCAGCTTCGCTTTCCCTCCTCGATTTCCGCATTTCTAACATATCGATGACGAATGATCGACGATTTATGCAATACGCTCGCACAATTTTATTGTCAGAAACAGCTAAAGATGTAGTTTCGTAATCTAGTGTTATAATCTGTTGATTTAGCTCGTTTATTTAGTCTATTTTCTTTGTGCTGTTTTTCAGTTTAATTTGGTTTATTAATTTGCACCAAATGTTAGCTTCGCCGGGTTTTCCTTCTATTTAGATTAATCCTTCGGAGCTGACGTCTATTGGACATTTAATTATAAATTTCTTTGTTAAAAATATCAATTCAATTTTTTGTCACATTTGGAATTTTTTTATCATTAGAATCTGATGTTTATTTTTTTTTATACGAGTTATGTTTGTGTCACTTTTGTTTGTGTCATTTAATATTCATTTTTATTAAACAGATTTGTTAATAATTCTTTTTACATGAGTTATTTTCGTTCTTCGAAATTAATTAGTGTCTTATTGATTAAACGGATTTTATGGACTTACTGTACAGTAATCTACTACAGACTTTGACGGAGGATTAAATTCTATCACTTTATATTTAAATTATTGTACTGCTCCTTTTTTTAAACGAAAATTTATAGATAGAAATGTGTAAAAATTTGACGAGCCTTGGTTTCTTACTCCTCTTGTGATTTTGTATACCAAGGACCATGCAAAAGACCAACGGAAAATCGAAATGATTTTATTTTTATTCTTGTCAATAAATTGTCAAATTTGTATAAAAGAGTCATCATTTTGACTTTCATGACGTGAAAATAAATTCATTTGGACCTTTTCCCGACCTGGCGTGTTCCTTGAGCACGAGAGACGTAGTTTCACATTTTCATCAAAATGAAGTTCCTCCCAGTTCCTCTCTCATTCGAAAGTCTCGAAGCTAACGGATAGGTCAAATCTCTGCCGGCGCGGCGACTCGCGTTGTTCATCTACGAGGATCAGGAGACAGTTCTAGCGATATCGCAATCAGGTTTTTTTTTTCTATCCCTCATCGTTCCACAGTTCCTCGTCGTTCGCGCTAAAACTGGAATCGAGCCGGGGAAAAAAAGAACGGCGATAAGTGAGTTTCACGTGCATCCTTGTCGTGCATCGCTTCGTTTTCGAAGGCTATGCTCGGCGCTCACGAGGCTTATGCACGCGAGACGAGAACTCGGCGTCTATTTCTGTCCCGACACCCTCTTTCCTGTACAGTGTACTTGCCTCTCTCCCTTCCTACACCCTGCTACCGCTCTCTCTTTCCCTCTCTCGGTCTCTTTCGTTGATCTCACTCTCTCGCCCTTCCTGGCGTTTCCCTCCGATATCTTCGCCCTCGGCCCTCCGCGTCCTGCGGCCCTGCCAGGGTGCCGTCTCCCTTCTTCCGTTTTGCCCGCTTCTCTCCGCCCGGTTATGTCTTGCCTGCTGTCGCTTGCGTCATCACCAACGCCCCGCCATAACCTTCCTCAAACGTTAAAAAAGATCCGGCTGTTTTGCAAGGAAATCGTATTCGATGTTTGGGGAACGATGATTTCGCATTGGCGCGATATATTGCCGAAATTATATTATTATAATTGGAATTTTGTGAAAATCGCGCTTATCTCTCATTTACAGTTTCTTCGTTCATCTCTTCCGTCGAATTCCCGAATATAAGTATACGCGAGTCTCGTCAGCTGATGCGATTTTGTGATGCAATGGGACAACCTATCGCGTCCACGTAATTCGGTCGGAGAACTCATGTTATATTGTTCGCTTGGGGGGATGGATAGCACAGATAACGCGATCGATAGAGTTAAAAGTGCACGCAGTGAGTCACGACGGTCGTCGGAACTTACGTGTCGCGTCGAAACTTAGCCGCTACATGGCGAATGTTACAAAGGGAGAATACCTCGCTTCCAAGAAGCGAGTTTTTCCTTCTTAACTCGTAGTTGAAATGTAAGGGTTCTGGCGATATTTTCCTAATTTTTAAATAGTATAATGATTGTTCTTGCTTTTTATCTTTTACTTTTTTCCTCTTTATACTCGTTCATCAACAATTATATTTCTTGGTATGTGTTTTCTGTTTCTTCTGAAGTTTGTTAATGTTTATCTCGAGCAACAGAAAACGAAAAACGAGATAAGAAGCAAAAAGGCTAAATAAATAGCAAAAAGCAAGAAACAGGAAACAAAAAGCACATTGTAGAATAGGCTTAATGATTTGAAATAATTTTATATCGTATACGATCTTATTTTTCACAGTTTGATTTTATTCATATAGAGTTATTATTTTACTATACGCTACTTTTAAATGTAGCGATTCTTAATAAGAATAAAATTGATAATAAGAAACTTTAGAGTCCCAAGAAAAAACTATACGTTTCTTCCCAGACAGCACACTTTATCCGAGAGACGTTCTGAAAGTATCCATAGAATATTTAGAGAATCAAGGGATGTTCTGGAAACATATCCTTAGAATGTTCAGAGAATACAGAAATGTCCTTAGAATAGAGTAACCCATCGAACGTTTTTAGAACGTTCAAGGATTTACTAGGAATGTTAGAATGTTCGTGAATATGGAGAAGTTCTAGGAAACGTCCTTAGAATATATTTAAAAGATATTAATAAGGACATTCAAAGGAAATGAAGATGTTCAGAGAATTTAGGGAACGTTGTGTCCTTAAGACATTCAGGGAACATTCAGAGGACATGCAGAGGATATCCTTAGAATATTCAGAAGATATAGAGACATCCTCTGCATATTTTAGGACCTTCTTTGGAGATCCATACTGTACGAATTTAGCGTCACAAAAAACGTATGTTTCTGTTATGGATTAACGATTCGATTTTTGTTACCGCGTATAATGGTATGCATTTCATCACGACACGTCGATACGATTTTTGCGATAATTATTGTTCGTCATCGACTTCCGTGCAGCACGCGTTTTACGAGGCGCTATAAATCACTCGCATTTCGCGTGTTTTATGAACGTCTATAAATTTGTCCTGCTAATCGTTATACAGGCGAACAATTCTTGCGCGAGCGAGGTACGTCGCCCCGGTCGCGCTGTCAATGTAAATGATTTCAGCCTCGTCCCGCCGATTATTGTTTCGTTGCGCGATCGCAACGAGCGAAATGCCGCGCGCGATAAATTACGCACCGGTGACGTAACAATACGCAATGCGCCGCCGCTCGTTAAAATGTTTTCGCGAAGCCACGCTCGTTTAATACGGCTTTAATGACACGATTGATTGAACGATTGAGCGAATAAATCTTCCTCTGAAAATATCCAATCGCGTAATCCGACCAGATTATTAATTTTATCGCGCAAATTTACGGCTAAATTGAAATCCGTAATGACGATACGAAAAGCTCTCGCGATTAGCTGTATCCATCGTGGATATATTTACATGGAATTGAATAACGTATGAAATCGAAGATAGAGTGCGAAGTTTTTTTTATTCGTAGTATTTGGGTGCAGTCCCACTTACACTCGTTTCTATCAATGTAGGAACGAGTTAATTTTAATCTCCTCGGTTCAACTTACTCTTCATCTTTTTTTTATTTTTAAAACTAAAAAAAGATGAAGAGTTAGTTAAATCAAGATTAAAATTAAATTACAATGGTAGAAACCGAGACAGAAAATGGATATTAATGCTACAACTGTTTCCAAGTTTTTGATTGATCAATCAGAAGAAAACTATTAATTGATCGTAAGATGTTTTAAAGCACGTTTTCAGCATCAAGTGGAGTTTTTTAGCGTTTTTGACTGCAGAAAGAAAGGTTTGAACCAACCTAAGATTAATGACATATGCTCTGCTATGTTTGACGTTAATATATCATAGATAGTAGAGCATGCAACGTCATATAATGGTATTCACAATCGATTCTTATACTTGAGGTTATCCAAGTACAGTCTTACCCTAGTTATATATACTCTTTTTTTCTTTATGTACACCTTGGGACTCCATCTATATTTGTTACTGTAATATCCAAAAAATGGACATATTTCAATTAATTTTTTTTTTTCAATCGAGGATTAATTAAGAAATAAGTCCATAATGTCTAAAAGTGGATTAAGGAGCTTCAAGATATATAGGCAATATAATATATTGTATTATAGGATAATACACACAAATATATATGATAACACAAACTATAAAAAATCAATGCCTTAAACGATCTAACTGGATCTTAAATGCTTGTATGATTTTGTGTGAATTTATATACTTACTACGTATATATAGATATATAAGCTTTAAACTCAACCTTAATTTAATTCATCTATATTATTTTATTTTAATTGTTCTCCATATCTTCTACATATGAATACTATTTACTTATCTCTGTTTGCCTTCTATAATTCTACTATTTTTTTGCATTTATACATATATTTTCATCATAATTATTATTATATATTTTAATCGATTCTGTATTTTCTATTATATAATAATTCCGTTTATTTTAATTGTCTCTGTTTGCTGTGTAATAAGTCTGGGTTTACTATCTTATCTAATCATGTCTTTTTTTAATCATTATACTTAAATCATTCTTGTCCTCTACTTTTTGGAACCTATCGAATTATTTACTAAGCAAGATATGCTTTTTGGAATTGTATCGTTTCTCTGTAATTTATAATTTGTAATTCGTTTCGTTTACTGGCAGGCTTAGTAACATCAATTCTGCTGGTGCATCATTTGTGTATGCTTTGTAATTTCTCTATAACATAATAAATAATAATAATAATAATATAGATTCAAAAAAAAAAGATAAATTTAGAAACACGAAAAAAATCTCGATTTAGCAAATTGCATTGGAGTTTCGGGATAATTCTAAGTGTGTATAATTAGGGTTAAGATGTCATGTATAAATAAATATAAAGCCAATCAGAAGACCATATTAGCATCTTAAATCGTTACTTAAGATGCTAATACGGTCTTAAAATAAGAATGAACTATGAACATTAATCTTTAATCCAACCCAAATCGGTTCAAATATACACCGCGTTGAAAATGTTATTGCAAACAGAAATGCATGTTTTGTGATATCACCGCGAGGTTAAAGTCCAAGTGTCCGTTGATATCCTGAAGCGGACTCATGTAGGTGCGCGTGATTAGCAACGCGAGCATAAAATTGCATTACATAAGTCACGACTTATGACACCTCTAGTTATAAACGTCCTGGCCGTCGCGGACCCCTGGCCTCAGCACGGGAATCACGTTGACACGACTCACGCTCGCGTATAATCATATACTCCCGGCATAATAGCATGGAATGGGTGTGTTAGGTATTCCTGTTATTCTTCCACATCGCTCGTTTCACGACGCAACAATGGCGCCCGCCTGCATCTATTCTCGTCCATGGAAGAATGGCGTCTGCATACGATAATATAATAATGCCATCCTCTGGCCTCCCCTCCTTTCCCCTGCAAGTTCAATTATCGAGAAATCGAACGATAAGGTAAGGGTTAATCAACCCCTGTATTATGACGCACAACAGTTGACTCTCCAGAATTTCTCGCAATGTCTATACGCATTACATTTTTTCAGAAGATCATTTTTTCTTTCATCTTGTTGTTCTTTCGGAAAATCTCAAATCTAGAAAT